>NC_135658.1:75917574-76186374 GCF_964188315.1 Podarcis muralis | reverse complement strand
TGAATGACCACAAAAAGCTGAGTTGGGTGGGAAGCAGGAGGCATGGTATGTATTATCCTGAAAGTGTCCATGGCAGACTAGCTAGAAACCCTGAACAGGACCACTCCACACTGCAACGTTTTGGTGTAGTAGTACCCCCCACTACTCAACACCTGATAGATATTAAAAATATATAAAAAACTCCATAAAGCGAGTGTATCTCTGAATTCTAGATAACGAAGTCATACAATGGAGAAATACCATTGCTTGTTTGTGCCCTGATTTTTGAATATCTATAGATTTTCTGGCTGACTGTTGTTGGAAGAAGAATGAAGGATTAAGAACATAAGAAGAGACCTGCTGGTTAAGAACTCCTTGTCCAGCATCCAATTATCACAGTGGCCGGAACACAGGTAGCACTGTGATCTAAACCATTGAGCCTCTTGAGCTTGCCGATCGGAAGGTCGGCGGTTCGAATCCCCGCGACGGGGTGAGCTCCCGTTTCTCTGTCCCAGCTCCT
Organism: Podarcis muralis; assembly: GCF_964188315.1. Lineage (NCBI taxonomy): Eukaryota > Metazoa > Chordata > Lepidosauria > Squamata > Lacertidae > Podarcis > Podarcis muralis. Next base: position 76,185,875 of record NC_135658.1, on the reverse strand, counting down.
GCCAACCTAGCAGTTTGAAAGCATGCCAGTGCAAGTAGATAAATAGGTACCACTGTGGCGGGAACATAAATGGTGTTTCCATGCACTCTGGTTTCCGTCACGGTGTTCCGAAGCAGTTTAGTCATGCTGGCCAGATGACATGGAAAGCTGTCTGTGGACAAACACCGGCTCCCTTGGCCTGAATCGAGATGAGCGCCGCACCCCATAGTCGCCTTTGACTGGACTTAACAGTCCAGGGGTCCTTTACCTTTACCTTACATATCACAGTGGCCAACCAAATGTTCATGAGAAGCCTGCAAACAGGATATATTAGATGGATCTTGCCCTGATCCAGGAAGGCAATTGTTACATTCCTTCTTTCTTTTTTAAATCAACCACATAACCTTTACTTTAATGCATAAGTTGTAAACAGATCTCAAAGGAGGCGAACTCCTCATAAAAGCAGACCTGGAGGTATGTTTGCCTAACTCAGAATTAACTTTCTATTCAAGTTGTTCCACTTTCACTGCCTCGAGAGTTCAAGTTTCAACCTTTTTTCTCTGCTTTACTTGAAAGGAAGTTTCAGGTACGTAACCTGTTTGCTGGGTTGGGAAAAGAAAGGATGATGTCAAATGGGTGTGTGTGTGTGTGTGTGTGTGTGTGTGTGAAAGTGCAGGCATCTCACTCCTGGTTTCACAAGAGAATTCGCTGGATTCAGCCTGCTCCAGCACAAACCCTGAGAAACACAAGTTAAAGCCACAGTTCACTTGGAGACTTCCATGCTAGGCAGCTGAGGCTGATTCCTAACCCCACAGTCAGCTTCCTAATTGATCTCAGCATGGTTACGAATGATCTGCTTCACAGTATTGAAGATATGAATGAGAACAAAATGGCAAAGCACTCTGCATATTTAAAATCATAAAATAATAATGGGAACAAAAAAATCCAGAGGAATTTAGGACACCCCTGCTGAAAGCAAGGGGATATAAGTATTTAACTGTATGTCTAGCTTCTTCTGGGATGCCTCATGAAAGTTCAAAAACATCATGTTCTCTGAAATCACATGCCTTATTCATACATAAAATACACATATCCTCAATTCACCGATGTTCTAAGGATTTTTAAAAAATATAATGTTAGCACATGGAAGTGCTAGCACTATAGTTCTTTGGGCAATGAACTGAGTAATCAAAAACAGACTTGGTTTGCAGACCACGTGGAGAATATTTTCTTTTTGATCAAGCAACTTATTTAGTAATAAGCAAACATTTGTAATAAATTAAATAATTAGATTTCTCCACACCGTGTGCTGGGACTGAGCCACCAAAACATTTTAGATGCCGAGGGCATAAGCCCAAAGTAAGCTCATGTAATAATAACAATGGCATCTGAACACCCCCTGGCAAATTGCATCTAGAAAGTGTCACAAAGAGAATGGGATACCTGCGCGCACACACACACACACACACACACACACACAAACCCTAACAGACCTATTTGTTAATTGCAAGGTTTATACTTCACAAGTACAGTGGTACCTCGGGTTACATATGCTTCAGGTTACATACGCTTCAGGTTACAGACTCCGCTAACCCAGAAATAGTGCTTCAGGTTAAGAACTTTGCTTCAGGATGAGAACAGAAATCGTGTGGCAGTGGCGTGGCAGCAGTGGGAGGCCCCATTAGCTAATGTGGTGCTTCAGGTTATGAACAATTTCAGGTTAAGTACAGACCTCTGGAATGAATTAAGTACTTAACCCGAGGTACCACTGTATCAGTACAAAAGAAAGAAAGAAAGAAAAAGCCTGGGACACATTGTATAACTCTACATATGATAATAATTCTGAAAAATAACTTTTACTTACTAAATTAACCCAAAGCAGCTTGGCCACTTGCAAAGCACTTAGCAATATTTAGTGAATCAGTTACAGTTGGTGCGAATTTATACAGGGACAAAAGAATTATATATTGCTACTGACCTTGACACACTGCTCCAAAATCATCTCCCCACCCACCTGTTTCTATTTGAAAGAAACAAAGTGTTCTGTGAGAAGGATGGGCCACAATAAACAAGACGCAGTGTTGACTCTTGAAACTTTACACGGGTGAAACTGACTGAAAAGTTTCATTTGCAATTAAGGATCAGGAAAAAATGTCTCAGCAGAAAGCAAGGTGTTAGGCCACTGGGCGCTCTCGATTTCCAGCGTTTCTAAAGCTGAGAGTCCAAATCTTCTGATTACAAAGCTGCTCAGTATACAGAATGTTTTGGAGCAGCGAGTATCAGCACCGGCTCCCCCTTCTCTTTCGTCACCTTTTCATTTAGAATTTACTCTCCAAATGCCAGAATCCCTCCTCACTTTTGAGGTGGGATATTGGAATATTTATTTGGTTGCTGGCGCCAATCTTGGAATCCATTTCTGAATTTGACCCAGTGGTTCTCAAAGGCTGTGTAGGGTATCGGCATGAGCAAATCACCCTTGATTTTAAAACTTGCATACTGCTGCTGCTGTTAGCACAATGAACCAGCCATAAGAAACTGCTCTACATATCATGACTTCCATGAGACAATTGGATTGAATTCCAGGCCTAGACTGAACAAGAAGTAATTTAATAAAACACCTGACTTGGCCTGACTATGAATTTTGCTTCATACTGTAGTCTGGCCAAAACCTCTGGCTGGCATATGCCCCTGAAATCATTCAAAATGTGTGGTTTGCCTCTGAGAGGCAGGTCTGAAGTATGTGTACAGCCACACTAAGCAACAATGAATAGTTACCGTAATCCATTATTTGCACAACAGGTATGAGTCTAATTTTCGATGCATGATTAACAATTACACTAACCATTCTGCAAAGCAGGGGTAGGCAGATAGACTGCAAATTGACAGGTTCTACTTGAGGGTTTCTCCTTCTTTTTTGCAAAAAGCCCCAGTGAAAAATTGTGGCTTAAGGGCTACACAAATCATTAGGTACAACTGAAATAAGTTCAGCAAAAATGGATGATTTCACAAGAGTGGCAGCACTGAACACGCAGGGCCCCAAACGTTGGCAAACACATACCCTCCAACATTCCTCAGATGAAAATACAGACATTTCTCACTCATTCCTTGACACACACACACCATTTTTATTTGTCCCCACTCCCACAGAGCATTTCCTATCAGAAGAAGGGTGAGTGCCAACACCTCTACGGCAACAGGAGACAGCACACACGCCCTCCACTGTCCTGAGAAAAACCCTTAATCTCAAAGTTATTTTATTTTATTCTTTGGTCGATTTACAAAAAGAGAAGCACGCCAATAAATACATTTTAGAAAGGAGCAAGAATAGATGCAGACCCACAGAGCTTAAAAAATGAAAATCAAGACTCCTTATGCTCCACTCTTTCTTCCCACCCAGGATGGCTCTGCCCTCGGCCTACCCCTCAGAGCCCACACATCACATGGGGCAGGGCCTGGCGGAGGCAGCCTCACTCTCCAGCAGCCGCTACAAGCTGCCTGAGAGAAGAGGCCAGCAGCAGTGGCCATGGAGAGACCATGCAGAGGCTACAGGGTGCTCCCTCGCAGCTGCCACTGCTGCTGCCACTGCTCAGGACAAGTGTTGACTCATCCTCCGCCCTGAGCTCAGTGGTGGTGGCACCGGCGGAGGAAATAGAGACATTCCGGAATCAAATCAGAAGCCGGGGTGGCTTTCGTAATTCCGGGACTGTTGTCCTGGAAAACAGGGAGACTTGGAGGGTATGCAAACAGACCTATAAGTGGGCCTCCGTGATGGGAAAGAGATATATCAGAATCATCCATCTGCCTCATTGCAGGGCAGATTTGAGGATAAACCATACGCAGAATGAGTCTGCCCCTGCGGCTTGATGGAGGTAGAAACTGTCTCTCATGCCTTGTTATGCTGCCGTTTCTATGGGGATATACGCTATGGGGATATACACTCGGTATTTATTACCCCTGCTATGCAAAAATCTCCAAACAAATCCGAACTTCAATGTCTAATATCCCTGGTAGAGGACAAGGATCCTGAGATCACATTAAGGGTAGCCAAATTCTGTGCGATTGCCATAAAACTTAGGGAACAAGCTGTGCTGTCATAATGATTAAGGCCTCAAATGATAATTTTAGGTTATATGTTAGTGACTAAGTTTTAATTTATATATATATATTAACTGTTGCTATATCTGTATTGTCCCTGTTATACCTAATTGCAAGTTCAAATGTATCCCTATCGTGTTTTATGACTACCTTGATATTGTATGTGGGCTGGAACTGGTCTGCGACTGAAATAATAAATTCATTCATTCATATCAGAATCAGGTCGCAAAAGCTGAGGTGCCCCTCAATCCTCGTGGCCTCCAAAGTAAGGCCTATGCATGGTGTATTCTTTCCAGGGCAGCCAGTAGCAAGCAATTGCTTGCATAAGCAAATCATTGCTCTTGCACCAACCGTGAGGTAGAATGAGACCATTTTTGCGGGTGCATGGGAGTGATGAATTGGCAGCCCCCTCCAACCTGCCTGTCTCATTTTTCTGGCCATCCCACTTGCCTTCTGGCCCTCCTGCTTCTTTGGGTACCACCCAGCTGGCAAGACACAACTCTTTCTTGCCCCCCTGCACCTCTTCCCTACCCTTCCCCGAGGAAAAGGCCCTGAGCACGTGACCAAGCCCATTTCATAGCACTGTGTGCAGAATCACACCTAAAGCCAACTCCCAGTGATTATTTGCATTACTGAAACCCTTGCCAATACTTCAGTTAACACCGCCTATCCAACTTTGTTCATTGTGGACATTTACAACGGCTAGGTTTTTCCACCTCCAAGAGTGGAAACGTAAATTAATTTTATAATGAGACTTCCGCATGAACAGCCAAAACTTCCTGCAGATTTCAGCGCTGGCAATGTATACCTTGTTGCCAATCAGGTCTCACACATTTTGTTATGCATTGACCTCTTCCATCCATAAGCTGGAATCAGGATGAGTTCAGAGGGTGTGTTTTTTAATCAAATTCCAAAACAAATCACACCATTGCCCAAACGGCAGTTATGCTCCATGGAGAAGAAGAATCACTCTTTTCTTCTAGTAAAGTGGCTTTTTTGCCCACAAAAATCACCTTTGGGTTCTACTGTCCATTTGTTAGAAGACGCTGATGGTATCGATGCCCTGTTCCCTTCGTCCTCTGACTCAAGTTCCTGAATAATATCGGTTTCAAGCACTGCAGTAAGCTGAGGTTTCGACCCTAACAGTGGCCTTTGTATTCTGGCGCTTTCAACCCATTCATTTGTTCTTCTTCTCTGACCTGTAAAACCTGCTGGCTCGACTCTTGAATGCAGCTGCTTCATCTGAAGTGATTCCCGCTGTTGCCACTTTCTTCGCTGTGACCCTGGCCGAGGTTCTGAATGGAGCCTGATGAACACAGACTCGGAGTCGCTGCTACAGTCCCCTGGATTCAGAAACAAGTGGATAATATCAGCGGGGTTCAGCCCCTACATTTCCGCCTCCTTCTGCACCTCCTTCTCATTTAAGACACAAAGAGATTGTTGATAAATAGACATAACACAGCACAATATGGAAACTTGTTCTCTCTGAGGGAATTTGCTCAACGTGCTGTGCTCGCACTGCAATCCTATACATGCTTAACTAAGACTCAGCTAGATTGGTAAAAAGCGATTTGTATATGTTGTATATGCAATATAACATTCTGCCACCAGAAGGTACTGTGGAGTCCCGTTTTTCTCTACCTGTTTTCCCTGTTTATATTTACAATGCGTTTAACTGAAACGCTTCTTTGATGTGTCTAGATCCAGCCCTAGAAGCAGTGCTGTTTTGTGGTGGTTCTCACCAGTACATAATCTCTTGTTCTTCTTTGCTGCTCCTGGCAGCCATTTTGTGCTGACACCCACAGCACTTCTATCATGATACAAGTACAGTGGTTCCTCGGGTTACATACGCTTCAGGTTACATACACTTCAGGTTACAGACTCCACTAACCCAGAGATAGTACCTCGGGTTAAGAACTTTGCTTCAGGATGAGAACAGAAATTGTGCTCCGGCGGCGCAGCAGCAGCGGGAGGCCCCATTAACTAAAGTGGTGCTTCAGGTTAAGAACAATTTCAGGTTAAATACGGACCTCCGGAACAAATTAAGTACTTAACCCAAGGTACCACTGTACCTGCACCTCAATTTTTTTACTCCCCCTCAAAAAGAGCACCGCCCAGGAGTACATTTCATTGAACCTAATGGGACTTAAGCCAACATGCAGAGGATTGAATTGTTAGAGATGTACATCTTCTGCGAATCTGGGTAGGTCAAGGTCAATATTTGGAGAATTATGGCCATTTCATAGATTATGCAAAGGCAAGGCCTGGGTTTTAGACCTGCAAGGCTTTAGCCCTCATGACTGGGGAAAAGCATATTCACTGTACAAAAATCAGAACTGTTTCTAGACTACTTGATATCTTCTTCACCTGATTTTTCTAATGCCATTCCCATTCCTATGAGCAGTGCTCCCCCCCCCCAAAAAAATGTTTAGGGGTACTCTCATTTTGACTCAACAAAATCACCATTTTATAGTTCGAATAGGGAAAAATAAATACAGTAAATGGACAAAAGTACAAAGATGCACAAAATGTTTAGGGGTATGTGTATGCCTGCATTCCCGCAGAAAAAACCACTGCCTATGAGCATATACTTTATGAGAAATGTCAGACCAACTTATCTGCCATGCTCCCCTTCCTGCCCCTGCCTTCACTTATCCTTCTCTCCTCCAACTTATCTCACCAACACCCACCTCAGCATTTTTCTTTTAGTTCACCAGATCTTCCACCCTCTTTTCTGTGGCTACACAGCTCACATGGCTCCATTGTCACCTACATTCTTTTATATTGCAATTTCTGCTCACTATTTTTGGCACAGCTAAATGACGCAAGACCAAAAAATCCAAGTTAGACAAGTCTCTAATTATCCTGTATTGAAAAACAGGATGGGTTTCGGGGCACCAGGGTTTAAAAGCCCCGAGACCAAAGAATTTTAGCTTCAGGGGCCTTTGATAAGCCTTAGGTTGCAGAGGGCAAGTCTTTCATCAGCATCATATGATCATAATACAGTCCCATAAAGAAGCACAGACCCTTTGGCACACATTTCGTGCTTTAGGGCTTGAAAGCATTTGTGGCTACTTATACTTATACCTCTCTTTTTCCAAATCTTGCTTTGAACTATTAATTATAAAAAAATGAGTTCATTGGGCGAGCATATTGGATACAATCTTATAGATGGTGTCACAACCTTGTTTGAAAAGGCTGAAGACTCTTTCAGACATAGCGCAAGAGCCAGGATGTGCATATAGCTTAAATGGTTTCTTACATCCTACAGGAGCGTCTCCACCTCCATCACTCAGCCCGGACACTGAGGTCCAGTGCCGAGGTGCCTTCTGGCAGTTCCCTCACTGTGAGAAGTGAAGTTACAGGGAACCAGGCAGAGGGCCTTCTCGGTAGTGGCCCTCCTATCAGACGTCAAGGAAATAAACAACTATCTGACTTTTAGAAGACATCTGAAGGCAGCCCTGTATCAGGAAGTTTTTAATGAATGATTTCTAATATTTTGTTGGAAGCCGCCCAGAGTGACTAGGGAAACCCAGCCAGATGGGTGGGGTATCAATAATAAATTATTTATTATTATTACTACTACTACTACTACTACTACTACTACAAAATATTAATTGCAATTCCCCACATCCTCTCAACCACTAGCACACTCTTTCTTTTGAGATGCATCATTACTCTCCAGAATGAAAAGTCTTGTTTTTTCACAAGGCACATAAATGGATGATGATCTCGGGCCATAGTTATGAATTAGGGATCTGTAGCTGTGCACTACAAAATAAGCACTGAGCCACCACAAATGAAACATTCACACCACTGGGAGAATGTCCCCTAAGACATGCCTTAGCTTTGAGCCCAGCCCGCTGCTGTTTTGTTTTTGTTTGTTTTGCACTAGACACTGTCAAACGCACTGCCCCATGACAGTAATGGCCATAGTTGCCATAAATGAATAAGGAGTCTGCAGCTGCGCACCCCAGAACAAGCACTGGACCACCCCAAATGACATCTACAACACCAGGGGAACACCTGCTACAGAACTGAGCCCAGCCCAACTGCTTCCTTTTTGCACAAGGCGCTGTTGGTTTCTGCATTTTTTAACCTTTGCAAATAGCGGCATTCCTATCTCCAATCTTGTTTGGTCAAAGGACTAAGACAAAAAATAATCAGTCCTGTTTACTATTCATTCTGATATCTTTACAGTAATGTCATCACAAAGGATGAATGTGTGTCTCCAAGGGAAAACAAATATTCTGGTAGACACCATTTCATCCATCCTTTGTTCCAACTTCCACTTAGCGGGAATGTGTGTTTTATACCTATTTGCAAATTCATAAATAGTGTGAATTGGCAGCAATTCGGCATTTTTCCTGTGTTCTTTTGATCAAAGAGAATTACCTGTTAGATCATCATCATCATCTCTTCTGGTAGCTTGGGTGTTACCAAAGGGTAAAGATAAGTAGCGCATACTTCTGCTGGCAGCCTATGGACAAATAGGTGTGAGAAAAGGTGATTCAAATGTGCAGTGTGAATTCTGGTGACTCTGGGAAAAAAGTATGTCAGTGAGAATTGATGGTTACATTTGAAATGAGTGATTAATGTATTGCTCTATTGTAAATGAAAAAAATCTTCAAAAAGTAGCTTAAGCAAACCTGAAACATCTAGAGCATCAGTTCAAAGCACACTTTACAAGGCAGCAGATAACAGAGGGAACTCATGCTAAACCTTGCAAGGTACTTCTTTATGCTTTCAAATTTATTTATGTCATTTTTATCTATAGAAGTATTTATATAATGCCCACGTGCATAAAATATCACGGTGGTGCAAAACATAGAATCACATATTTTAGAATAATGCTTCCTGTAGGAAGTAGCTTTTCAGAGGTTGGAATATAGCTGTGGTGTTGATGAAATCAGGGCAAATAATTAGTGGGACCTCCACGAAGAGAAGACAGGAATGGGAAGTACTGTAACTTGTCTGTAGCAGATGAAAGGATTGAGAAGTGGAAATTCTATAAGTTGCATCTTCATGAAGAGAGGCAGGGGTAGAGAAGAAGCTTCCTAAGGAATGGCAAATGATTGTACCTTGTTGCAGTTCACAACCAGTGAACACTGAATACCCTAAACATTCCCAAAAAGGGCTCTACAATATCTTACCTTGGTCATGCCAACTTTACAGGCAAGAATGGTTTTTCCTCTAAATAAATTCCAATTGACTACACAGATACAGCATTAAGGTTTCAAAACTGGACTTTGTTTCAGAATCAGAGGCAGATTTCCCATAATATTTTCGATACTGCAAATTTGATGGACCCAATGTTGCCACTATTAAACTTGTGTGTATGTGGTGGTGGTATGGGGAAGTTTTAACCTTTCTGTTCCTCCAGTTCACCTTATGCTGCTCAGCTAAATGAAGAAGAGCTGGGAGTCGTGAAATGACTGGAGGGCAGAAAACCACTTTATTTGGAGCACCCCCCTCCTTTTTCTGATGCTTAGCTGATCAGTGAGAAGGCATACTGTGGGCCATATGAGAATAGGCTGTGGGAAGAAGCCCAGGGAGCAGAGATTACACTCTTATGAACAAAAAAGGGGTGTGGGTGTGGGTGTTTCTTAGAAACTATGCATAGTGCCCTGAGAACTTGCCTACTGTATTGCCTGGAGTATGTACAGATTGCAGTCAAGATATGCACATTGCCCTAGGCCCTTTGGGGAATTATACATAATGGCTGGAGGATGTACAAGATAAAGTGGAGATACGCACATTCCCCAAGGCCTGTTTGGGATTATGCATAATAACTGGAGAACGCATAAAATTCAGTTGATACATGGACATTCCCCAAGGTCTGCTGGAGATTATGCATATTGACCAAGAAATGTGCATAATTCCCTCTTTGTGGAAAGCTTATGTGCATGTGGCCTGGTGAATGTGCACAATGAGAAGGTCCCAGTGGCACAATGGACCAGTGCGTCTTGCTGTTAATCAGAAGGTTGGTAGTTTGAGCCGACCCAGGGACGGCCATGGCTTGTTTTAACAAACCAGCATCAGAATAAACCACAGTTTTCCTGGCTCAGACATAACAGGAAACTGCAGCTTTTATTTTAAAGTAAGAGTGGATGTTTCAATCCCTTACAGCATGCATTAGGAGGGAGGGAAGGAGGGGTCTACAAGCCTAAGGCTCACTCAGACTGAGGCTCATTTTGTTTGTTATGCTTGAAAAATCTGGCCAGCATGACTGTGGGCAAAATAAGCACATATACATGTCACGTGTAATTTATACCACAGCTCTAGTCTACTAACCCCACTGTAAAACTGGGCTGAGTGAAGTACTCATATGCCAAAATATTTGGAACCTGTAATTAAAGCAGATACTTGCACCACAGAGCCTAGGGTTTGCCAATCAGAAGGTCAGTGGTTTGAATCCTCTCAACGGGGTGAGCTCCCGTTGTTCGGTCCCTGCTCCTGCCAACCTAGCAGTTTGAAAGCACGTCAAAGTGCAAGTAGATAAATAGGTACCGCTCTGGCGGGAAGGTAAACGGCATTTTCGTGTGCTGCTCTGGTTTGCCAGAAGCGGCTTAGTCATGCTGGCCACATGTACGCTGGCTCCCTCAGCAAGTAAAGCGAGATGAGTGCCGCAACCCCAGAGTCGTCCGCGACTAGACCTAACAGTCAGGGGTCCCTTTACCTTTTTACTTGCAAATAAAGGAAGCAAATTGGACCATCCTAAATCAGATACAGCAGATAGATTTTTGGCAATAACCAATGCCTCCAGCTCGGGGAAACAAATGTCAAGGAGGACTATCTACTGGGACCTGCTCACATCTCTATTTAAACAACAAAACTTGGCAACTACCTTTTTTACTGCTTTACTTTCCTGAGCAACTGTGTTTCTAGCTTTCACCCTCTTTTCTTATGGCTGTCTAACCTGCATGGAGATGGAGACTGTGGCACATGGCTATTGCTGTTTGTTGTGTATGCACCTTTGTAAAACAATAGATACTCTTAGGGGGAAGAGAGTGCCTGGGCCGCAGCTATTTGCAAACCTCGATTCCACACCAATACCACCTCTTGTGTACGACGTACCTGCCCTCCCCAAGGAAGGCTGTATCCTTTCCTCACGGTTTGCTTCAGGCTCTGCTGGCGACGAATGAGGATTTCTTTGGCTTGCTCCTCATTTGGGTCTGCGGCAAGGCTGTATCTGTTGTATGACAGCGTCTGAAAACAAGCAAATCACAACTCGATATTCTTTCCGTGTGATTTTCTAGAGCAGGTGGCTTTTGACCCAAGTCAACGCACTTCGTCCTGCCCTCATTTCCACCAACATGGATCAAACATGGATGTACATTTTTTGAAGGAGCGTCTCCACCCCCATCGTTCTGCCCGGACGCTGAGGTCCAGTGCCGAGGGCCTTCTGGTGGTTCCCTCACTGCGAGAAGCAAAGCTACAGGGAACCAGGCGGAGGGCCTTCTCTGTAGTGGCACCTGCCCTGTGGAACGCCCTCCCATCAGAAGACATTCAGAAGACATCTGAAGGCATCCCTGTTCAGTGAAGTTTTTAATGTGTGACATTTTAGTGTATTTTTGGTCTTTGTTGGAAGCCGCCCAGAGAGGCTGGGGAAACCCAGCCAGATGGGTGGGGTACAAATTATTATTATTATTATTATTGTTGTTGTTGTTGTTGTTGTTGTTATTATTATTATTACATAGTCTGTATGCCATGGGTAGGAACAATGTTTTAGCTGAAGACCATTTTGCTTGTGGACAAATGTTTGGAGTCTACATGGCCATGGTAGGTGAACAACAACAAGTGAACAGAATGACAAATGTGACTCTGACTTTTTTTTTTTACAGTGCATTCCAGCTATGCAGAAGTGAGAGCAACACGCAATCTCTCCATACTCAAGGACACAAACCAGTCAAAAGTACTTGAGGGGGGGGACAGAGGAGGGCCAGTGAAGGGTTGTGGTCTGGGGGAAGGCCATCATTGGAGAAGAGTCTTGCGGGCTGGGCAGAAAGGCTATAGTTTGGGTTCCATCCAACTCTATGATTCTATGATTTGGTCCCTAGGCCTGAGATTTCCCACTCCTGCCTAAAGGGGCTACGGTTATGTAACAACAGTATTAAGCAACTCTAGATTTAATAAAGCAGCAATGGAGTCTTGTGGTGCTGTATTTACGGTGGCATATACTTTCGTGAATTACTGCCCACTAATCCGTGAAAGCTTGTGACATTAAAATACAAAACTGTTTGTCTTCAAGGTGTCGCAAGATTCCTTGCTGTTTTACCACAACAGACTACTGCGACTATCCCTCTGGAAATTGTTTTGCAAAGATAGTCTTTAGTCCATGGAAGCTTTTGCTATAATAAATTTGCTAGTCTACAGAGTGCCACAAGAGCCTTTGCTGGCTTGTGCTGCGACAGATTAAGACGATTACCCCCTTGTTTAGAAACAACCACGAGACACTTTTACTATTTGCGTTGTTAAAGCAAGGGATGTCTGCCCCCTGGTGCCAGTCTCGGGAGTCTCCTGCTATCTGGCAGCGTAGATGGCAATCAAAAGTGAATATTTGCAAAGGAAAGGACGGGGGTTTCTTTTCTTTTGTGTTTTGGGGAAACAGCACAGTGAGCGCAGATATCGAGTTTGCGGGAAACACCATCACCTTAGCGAAATACAAACACACAAAACAAGTACATAGGAACATAAGAAGATGGGTGCAGGATAAGGCCAAAGGCCCAAATAGCATTCCTGTTCTCATAGTGGCCAACCAGATGCCTATGGAAAGCCAAAAATTAAAACCTGAGTGCAACCGTTTCCCCTCCACTTGTGATTTCCAGCAACGTGGCTATCATAGATACTAAACCACTGTATCTAACCTTCTATGAATATGTCTAATCCCCTTTTAAAGCCATCCACATTGGAGACCATCATTGCATCCTGAAGTAGAGAATTCCACTGTTTAACTATGTATTGACTACGGGTTTGAATCTATATTTTCCATAATGTCATCCCGTGGCTCAGCTGCAACCAGTAACGCTAACATTTCTGCTCTCGCTGACCGTTGCTAAGGCTTCAAAGACTGTGCAAACATGATCTTTTGTTCTATAGATATGAAGCACGCTACCAGAAAGGGAAACGGACCCTTTGCCTCACTTGATACAGATTGTGAGCCAGTATATTCTGTATGGAATCCACCTCTGCAGGCGAAAGTCTCTGCATCCTTCGATTTCTAAACCTCCTGCAGAGAAAGAAAGCAAACATTAGAATGACTAAGTCAAAGGGCCAACGGTTACTCCTGCATAGTGGTTGTATGTACACACTAATATTGGCATGTATTTGTTACGCTCGGGCTGTTTTGCCAAGAAGGGATAGCAAAGGATCACTCATAAATCAAAGAAGCAAGCCATCTCTTTGTAGTGTGAATGTGTGCATGAATGAGTAAGCGTACATTCACGTTATTTTATTGCCTTTGGCGTTTCAATCCGCAAGTCCAAAAGGAAAGCAATTTAAAACAGTTGTAAAAAAGAAAAGTTAAGAAATCCACATAAAATCTCTAGTCTTTGACCTACATAGAAAGTGTCGCTTTCTTGAAAACTGACGGAAGCTGAGTAATGAAGGACTAAAGTTAGTTGAACTTACTCAATTGAAAAAAATCTTCAAAACTATAAAACAGAATACAGTGGTACCTTGGGTTAGAAATACTTCGGGTTACAAACTCTGCTAACCCGGAAGTAGTACCTCGGGTTGTGAACTTTGCCCCAGGATGAGAACAGAAATCACGTGGCGTCAGCAGGAGGCCCCATTACGAAAGTGCGCCTCAGGTTAAGAATGGTTTCGGGTTAAGAATGGATCTCCAGAACGAATTAAGTTTGTAACCCGAGGTACCACTGTACTAGAATTCCAACTGCCCCATAGCTGTGTGGCCCTGCCTGTTAGGAGCTAATCCAAATAAAAGCATCTTCCAGTTCTTTTAGGAATTCAGATTCAGATCCTAGGGTGTCTCCAGGAAAAGGGTGCTCTCCCCATTCTGGAAGCTACCAAGGATCTTATCATGAGGACATTTACAGATTGTCTGTAAGCCACTGGGCGGTAGCTGAGGAGTAAAAGATAAACTTTGCAAGCAGAAAGTCCCCTGTTTAATCCCTGACACCACTAGCTAAGTATAGAATCAAAGAACTGTAGAACTGGAAGGGACCCAAGGGTCATCTAGTCCAACCCCCGCAATGCAGGAATCTCAGCTAAAGCATCCATGACAGGTGGCCATCCCTGGCCTGAAACCCTGGTGATCTGCGGCCGGTCCAGGTAGGTCATGCTTAGCTTGATAGACCAGCAGGTCTGACTCAGTATATTCCTATCTTTAAAATCATGATGGGGGCAGTCTCTACAGATCTCTTCTCATGTCGCTTCAACCGTCTGGAAGCTGCAGTAACCGTCTGCATACTGGAGATCACATGTCATTGCAGCAACCATCTCTGCATGGCAACCCCATTTTTCTGTTTGTTTTTTTCTGGCTCATGCCATTGCTACATGCACACATTCCAACCAGCATTCCAAGGAAGGAAAGGAGGTTGTTGTTGTTGTTGCTGCTGCTGCTGCTCTTGGAAATTGCTTCACCCTGAACCTAGTGCTACCTTGGTTCTCAAACGCCTTGGTACTCAAACAACTTGGAACCCAAACACTGCAAACCCGGAAGTAAGTGTTCTGATTTGTGAACTTTTTTTGGAAGCCGAATGTGCTCCATTTTGCGTGTTACGCTTCTGATTTGAGTGACACACTTCTGTTTTGAGTGTCTATTTTGTGCTTCTGTTTTTGCAGCTCTCTCTTTTTGTTTTGGTGACTATGTGGAACCCAGTTCAGCAACTGATTGATTGATTGATTGTGTGACTACAGTACAGTGGAACCTCGGGTTGCGGATGTAATCTGTGACAGAGGCAAGTCCGCAACCCGCAGCATTCGTAACCTGCAGTGATGCAATTTGGTGCTTCTGCGCATGCGCGAGCGGTGAAACCAGGAAGTAACCCTTTCCAGTACTTCCGAGTTTCCCATGGTCCGCAACCTGAAAACACATAACCCAAAGCGTTTGTAACCCGAGGTACCACTGTACATTATTTATTGCTTTCATTTTATGGATCAATGGTCTCGTTAGATAGTAAAATTCATGTTAAATTGCTGTTTTAGGGGTTGTTTTTAAAAGACTGGAACGGATTAATCCATTTTGCATTACTTTCTATGGGAAAGCGTGCCTTGGTTTTGGAACGCTTTGGTTTTGGAATGAACGTACGGAACGGATTAAGTTTGAGAACCAAGGTACCGCTGTAATGGCTTATTCCTTAATGCTGGTTTGTTCCCTTGCCATTCTGACCACCCTATCCCTATTTTCTCCAAAATGTGGTAGCAACGCCTTTGAGTCATGTGGCCAGTTTCTTATGTGAGAGCAGTTGGATGAAAGCAAATCACCACAAGTTGCATAACACATTGCGATACTGACTTTATATTGATATCATTTGTCTCTTTCCTTTATAGCCCACCTTTCTCCCTAATTGGCTTAGCTTGAGCCTTGTGCACTTTCAAGTCTTATGATACTTGCACAGATGTGCCAAGATCACCAGTCAACAAATCTTGGAAAACTCCCCAAGTGTAACTGGACCTGAATCACGACAGCTATCACTTGCAGAGACAGGCACCCAGTTCTTACAGATGCACCACCATGCAAAACAGCTCTACTCTAGGGGACAGGTCACACATCATGACATCTCTGTACAGCAAGAGCAGTTCTAACTGTCCTTGAGCTCAAATTCCTTCATAATGTACACTGTAAAATCAGAGATCACAGATACATCCAGTGTTTTTTGTGTTGTGATCACTGGTGTGCAGCACAATAGCCTCTTCTTTTCTTTTTCGTGCTGGCACCCACAGCACTTTTATCAAGATACGAGTTTCGACGCCTCATTTTTACAACAACCACAAAGCGCTGGATACACCCAATAGCAATTATTGTCACTGACACTTTTTCTAACTGCCACAATCTTGGGAAATGCTGTAGAATACGGTCAGGGTTGTCTAGTTAACAATATCACTGCAAATCTGTTCCAGGCATAGTCCAGAGTTAGGACTACTTGTGCGTAGAAGAAATAATTGTGTGTAAATGGTTAGCTAATCTAGTTCTCTAGATGTTTCAATTAAAATAACCTTAGTTTCAGGTGAACAATGAGCAACTCCACAAACATTATGAAAGCAATTTGTCATACATCTAGAACTCAAATATAAAAATGGAAAACGCTTTTCATGAAGTTAGCTATTAACCAAGCAACTTGATAATGGTAAGCATATCTGCTTCAGGGAGAAGCAGGAAACTTTCTGTTTAATAAACCCACTTCCTTTTACATTTGCGCTTCAGTGCTGTGCAACCTATGATACAAATCTGTTTCTAGGTAAAGCAAAGGAGACCTGTTAACCACTCAATAAAATGTTTATTTTATTGAGAGCCTTTGCTTGTTTATTACATTTTGTAGTTAAATAGTAAGGTCAGTGCAGGTATTATAGTTGCACGGAGAAAAATGGCGTCAGTGGTAACATCCTTGGTTTCTTTAAAAGCGGACTGTAACTTTCTCCTAATGTCCTACTCTTACTGTGATTGTATTCCAGCATCTGGTAAGTCAGGCTTCACCCACCTGGTTCCTTTCAGGTGTTTTGGACTACAATTCCCATCAGCTCCAGTCGACATGGGGCTCATGGGAATTGTAGTCCAAAACATCAGGTTTCGTTATTTGTATTTATTCCTTAACACAGGATAGTAAAATAAACAGGAAGCCACCAAACATCAAGGGGTGATTGGACAAAATCAAAGCTGGCTCCTACATAATCTCAGTTGTGTTTTATATGTATCACAGAATCACAAAGTAATGAGTTTGGATCCAAAGAAAATAAGTTGCCCTCAGGTCTCATTGAAATCAGCAGTGCTTAAGTTAGTCATCTTGGGCTTTCCACATTAATTTTAGTGGGGCTTTAGTGCATCTAACTTACTCTCAATCCTTATTTTTAAGTACGCATCCATATCCCACTTATCTGAGCTGAAAGAAGATACTCACAAAGAAGATGATTTGGAAGAAGGTGGCCTCATCTCTCCACGCTCTACCATCTCAATGACTTGTTTTATTTCCAGTTTCTTGTACAAGGAGACAATGCTGGATTTTGGTTGGTGCTTGTGTAACAAAATCTTCTTGAGGACTCTGTTGTCAAATTTCTTAAATCTGGTAAGAGCAACAGCAACAGCAACAACAAAACATTATTTTGATCATCACTCAAGAATTAAATAATGGACAAGCCTAAGGCATCTTCCTGAGCTTCTTAAGGACCAGACATCAAACAGCAAAGAGGTGTAGTTCAACGAAGACACTGTGTTGAACTGATAAGACAAGGACAAGTTACAGTAATGGGAGAAAGAGGGTGAAGGCACCTAAACACATTCATGGCTGTAAAGGGAAAGGGAAATCCTGATTTGCTTTGTAGAAAGGGAGTGTTCTAATAAGAGTAATAGCTCTGCTTAAAGTCATAATGTGCCACAGGAGAGTTCTAAATGATCTATTCATTTGGGTGCGTTGTGTCCATCAGCATTTCAAAAGGTACCAATAAAAATAAAAAGTTTATGTAAATAATGGACAATTTGGAGGAAGAGCAACCCAATAGTGGTAAATACAGGCAGCCTTAGCTCCAATCAGCATTGCTTGCCCTTTTCTTTTAGCAGAGAACAGAGAGACCGAGGTTGCAATGCTATGCACACTTAATCTGTTAGCGCCACTGCTACCATTTGCTATCTTGGCAAATACACCACGAAACCATAAGCAAATGGTCAAGATGTGATGTACTGAAGGTGCTCTGGAAAAAGCCTGCAAACGCTGGATGGGATTGGCAAGGGACACACTCACATACATTGTGTGCATGTGCCACACACACTTTTCTTAACATTTCAGAATTCGCCATGCTACCACCTTCAAGCATTGCCACTGATGTATGTTGTATTTTTATCCTCAGTCCCCGTTTCCTCTTTTAAACATTGCATGAAAAAAAGCTTGGATAAACACATGCAAGCCAGAAGCAGGGGACCCAGTTGTGCACTGGTTGTGTGAATAGGGCTAAACACAGCACCTCAGTACAGTGGTATCTCTCCGTTCTGGAGGCCCATTCGCAACATGAAAAGAGCGCGACCTGCAGCGGCGCATCTGCACATGTATGGGTTGCGATTCGCTGCTTCTGCGCATGCGCACGACGTCATAACATGACATAACATGAGGTATGACTGTAATAAATTCAATGAGAAGTAAGTAAAACGCCTGGCTCTCAAAGAAGCCAAAGAGAACACAAAGAAGTGGAAGTCAACAACCGTAGAGCATTTTCAGTCTGGCCCATTTTACTATATTAGAGTAACACTTTCAGTTATTTTCTTTTACCTGACCATCGCAGACACAATCTTACTTGTCTCTCAGTTGATAATGACTCCATTGTCCGCATATATCTTCAATTCCCGCCTTTAAATGGTCCATCAGCTGCAGACACACAGGAAGTTGGAGAAAGGTGTGAACAACGTTTTAAAGCCATCTATTGTTACAGCAATGTTTATGTGCAAAGAAGATGACAACACAATTTTGAACAGCCATAATCTAGAATACAAAAAAACTGAGCCAGACCATTGGCTCATCTAAGCTCTGTACTGTCCACACTGACTGGAAGTGGTTCTCCTGGGTTTCAGTCAGGTAACATCTCAGCCCTTCCTTGAGAGGTCAAGGATTTAACCTAGGGCATTGTGTATTCAAAGTAGGTGCTTACCACTGAACTATGGCACAGAACTAACACAGCACCACCATTAAGAATAACACTATCAGAAAGTTCTTCTGCCCAAAAGCAGGATTCTTCAAGCATCAAGTTATGCCATCCTGACAGAAGATGTCAGAAGACTGATTCTAATTGTCCCAGGTGGCGATAAAAATAATTCTACTTCCTATATCTGACCAGTGTCATAGCTAGGTATATGTATTTACGTAGGAGTAGGGATGGGTGAATGTGTTGATTTCAGTTTCACTCAGTTTCCTAGTTTTCCAGCTCTCCACATTTCAACATCTGTTTACAAGTGTTTTCTTTAAGAGGTCATTGTGAAAATTCACCACCATTTGAGTGCTAATTTCTCCTACCATACGTATTTCGTTTGAGAATTTGATTACCATACAGTGGTACCTCAGGTTAAGTACTTAATTCATTCCGGAGGTCCGTTCTTAACCTGAAACTGTTCTTAACCTGAAGCACCACTTTAGCTAATGGGGCCTCCTGCTGCCGCTGTGCTGCCAGAGCACGATTTCTGTTCTCATCCTGAAGCAAAGTTCTTAACCTGAAGCACTATTTATGGGTTAGCGGTGTGTGTAACCTGAAGCGTATGTAACCTGAAGCGTATGTAACCCGAGGTACCACTGTACACATTTTTACAAAGCAATTTGCCCAGCTATAATGCATTTTTGCTTTTTTTAAATTTTCACCACTACGTGCATTTTAGTGCATGTTAACCCTAAAATATCGATTCTTGTACACATTGCTTGGTTGGAGAACTGCATTCCAAAATTGGGAGAAGTGGAAATTTCAGAAGGTGGCTATGTTTCGGTTCATAGCTGGTTTCAGAAACTGAAAATTAGGTAGATTTGCCTATTAATGTGAACTGAATAGAACTGACACCCCATCCGTAACATGGGGCTCAATGGAGCTTAATCCTATGCATAGGACTGCAGCTTTAACACAAACCACAGTCCTACTTAGAAATGATGGGACTGAACCTGTGACCTTCTGCATGCTTCACACCTGAGCTATGACTCTTCCCCAGTTTATGAAGGTCCAACACATTTTAAGGTGGAAGGCGTATAACAGTAGCAGAGTACATGCTTAGACGACATGCAGGCTCCCAGGTTTGAATCCTGAGGTGATAATCAACTAAGTTTCAATCAGAGTAGACCCATTGGAATCAAGCAACACGACTAAGTAAGGTAAATTAAATTCAGTGGGTTTATTCCGAGTAATACCACCCCAGTAAAAAGGATCAATTGGAAGGAGGCAATGTGAAATATCTCTGCCTAGGACTCTGGAAACCTACTCCCAGACAGAACTGACCATGGACAAATAGTTCTCCGACATTCTATTAAAATGATAAATTTTAAGATAAATTTAAAACTTCATCTTACTCGTATGTGAATTTCCTCGTTGACAGACTCTTTTTTATTGGTCTTCTTAACATCCAGGTACTTGACAAGTGGTCTAATGGTGATTCCCTTCATTTGGAACAAAGAAAGTGAGTTAACTTTTGATACAATATTCATTTCCCCATGAAATCGTGAAGCACGCTTAATCTTCATTGAACTGAGACTGCCAAATTGGACATCACCTCTCTTCCCATCTGGACTATCATGTGAAGGGAGAGTGAAAGCGCCTCTTCTCTCACCAGAGGCCGGGGGATGAGGAAGCAAGGGTCTCAACACAGTTTGATGTGGCTCAAGCTCCACACCTCCTTAGAGACAGCCCTGTCAGCACTAATACCATGATATGGCAGGTAACTCATCTTCTTACCTGGATGAAGACAGTAAAATATGTAACCACAATAGTAGACGTTATAAACATCTTCTTTCTAGGAAAGAGAGATGCCGAGAGCAAGAATGCCAGGGAGAAACTGCTGGCCCCTCGCAAGCCACTGTAGATGATAATGAGTTGATCTTTAAGAGTGAATCTGTGAGTCCGGAACTTGTTGATGATGCAGAACAAGAAAAGCACACCTAAGGAACAAAGAAAAAAAATCAAAACTAACAAAGAGAAGTAACGGAATGGAAACTTCCACCAAACCAGGATGCAAACTTGTGCTTTCATACAGGCCGCCCCCAAATCAAGTGTGTTCTATTGCATTGTAGCAGCTGAAATGTAGGAAGTCCATGTTCAAAACATCTCTATAATATTGTCAATAACAGCCTCCACCAATGTAGAGCTCTCCAGATGTTGATGGACTACAACTCCCACCAGCCCTTGCTAGCACAGCCCAGGGTCTTGAATGATGCAACAACATCTGGGAGTCACCACACTGGGGAAGACTGATACATAAACTTGCACCCGATTAAATCCACACATATCGCATACTCTGAGAATTGTAGTCCTGTGAGATAGCCAGGGATCTTGAAGAACACTGGGCACCATGAATGGAGGTTGAGGATACATCAATATGCAACGCATACACAACCAGCCCCTGCAATCTACATTACACAAAATGGGGCATTTACATGTGTAGACTGGCATGTAGTTCTCCTATATCGACAGATTGGCCGTTTTATTTATAAACAGTGGAAAATAAATTTCTAAAAGAATTAACAAGAGATTGTCACTTCAACAACCCTGATACTGAGATGATATAAAATTGTATTAAGCATGGAAAAGAAAGAAATGGGGGGGTATGAAAAAGTAGTTACCAGTAGTACAGTTCCTGCACATTTTTAGAACAACAGGGAAATGTTGACGCACACTGTCCTCATGGGGAAACGAGGCCATATGGTCTTCTATCCTGACCTCTATGTGTTTGTTTGGAGATCAGAAGAGAGGGGGGTGTCTTGGTGTACAACTGCAAATCCTTCTGCTTCAGGGTTCCCTAGATATCCATCCAACTGTACACTCACAGGCTCTGTTCCAAATTTCCAAATAAATGTGTGGAGGGAAGGAGCAGGGATGGCACATGCAATCTCACTCCTTCCATCCTTAACATGTTCAAATAAAAGATGAAAAGGCCTGTTATCATCAAGAGATGATCACCATTTAATCTTGTGAGGGAGAAACACAACCTTCTAAACCACCTACACTGCTAGAATTTGACATGTTTTAATGCTAATTAAGGTTGGATATAAAGGTAGGATATAAACAAGCAAATATGATCCTACCCAGCCTCCCTGGAAGTGCTTTCAAAAAATGTCAAAATTGCAAAGATTTTTTAAAATTTATCAGTAAGTGGCTTATATGCAAATGGTTGCCTGAATGACGATGAAAAGTAATTATACTTGTGGTATAATTTCCTTCAACAATATATCCAAGGTTGCTCTTCTATAGATAATTCTTTCTCTCAGCAAAGTTCAGTTTTGTATGAAGTGACCTGACCCGTCGAACACAACACACCTGCGGAACAGTCTTTGCTAAACTGGTTATACCAGTCAGCTCTGAACTTCCTAGCCTTTCTCTGCACTGAACGATGCTTTCAGTGACGCAAGGCCTTTCATCCACCTGGTTTAGTTTGATTATTAAAGCATTTGTTTCTTACTTAGTGCCCGCCAAACCACACAGAAGACCAGCGTGAAGCAAACAAAGGCCCAGTTCCACTCGTGGTTCCGCCTGACCGTAGACACTCCCATGAACACAAAGATCAGGGTCTCGCTGACGCTGCTCAGCATTTTCATGAAGTATTTTATCGTCGTGTAGGAATTCTGGGAAACGTTGGCCTCCACGTATTTCTTCATGGTCACTGCGCAGGCCGTTATCCTGTTGGCTCACAAAGGGAAGGAAGCATGAGCCGTTGGAAACAACAAAGGTAAGAAAGAAAGAAAGAAAGAAAGAAAGAAAGAAAGAAAGAAAGAAAGAAAGAAAGAAAGAAAGAAAGAAAGAAAGACATCTTTCCCACAATCACCTCGAGACGTCTTTTGTGGTTATTTGGAGGAACTCATTTTCTCCCAGATACAGGGGGACTTCAACTCTCATCAGCCCTGACCATTGGCCATGCTGGCTGAGGCTAGTGAGGGCAGGGATCCAGCAACATCTGGAGGGAACCCCCAGGCTCTACATTACCCGGAAGTGGCTTTTACAGCCCTGCTTCAGCTATTTACAGCTTATAGCACCTGAAAGGAAGGCACGGCACATCAAGATGGACAGACCTGTCAGTTCCAGTTCTCAAACATTTTCCTATTTCTGACCTTAAAGTCACTTCTCGAAACTTCTGCAACAATTTCTCACAAGAATTTGTCAGCATTTTAGTATGACACCCTCTTCCATCACTTTCTTCATGAAGTCCCAAGAAATATTGTCAAATGCTTTCTCTGCATCTATAAACATCAGCGCTACTTTCTTCTCATTTCTCACTTCCAGGTATTCTATAATATTTAATACATTTCTAATGTTATTTTTAATTTGTCTACCAGGAAGGAATCCAGATTGATCATGATGGATAAAATCTTTTTTAAAAAATTCAATCTGTTTGCCAAAACAAATGATATAGGCCTATAATTCTTCACCAATGATACATCTGCATCTTGTTTTGGTATCAAAGTTATGTAGGCCTCTTTCCATGTTTCTTGGACTTCATCTGTTTTTAAAACTTCATCCATCATTTCCCTCAAAGGGTTCACAAGCTGGTCACTCAGTTTTTTATAGTATTTGGCTGTTACTTCATCTGGCCCTGGAGACTTCCCTGCCTTTGCTTTTTTATTGCTTCTATAATTTCTTGGCTGATATTTCTACATTTAAGATCCTCCTTTGTTCCGCTGTTATCTTTGGGAGATTGCTATTTTAAACATAGTTTTCTATTAGCATCTTCTTCTAATGATATGAAATGAAATACAATGAATTTAAAAAATGCTGAAAATTACATTTTTTAAACAACCAGAAACCTTCCTGTTAGGTATTTTAGGTCAAGATCTGCCAAAAGAGAAGAGGACATTATTTATGTATGCTACTGCGGCAGCGAGAATTTTGGTAGCACAAAACTGGAAGACTGGAGAAATTCCAACAAAAGAACAATGGCAAGAGAAATTGATGAACTACGCAGAAATGTCAAAATTATCAGATAGACTGAGAAAAGGACAACAGTGACTTTGAAAAGGAGTGGGAACCTTTTAAATTATATTTGCAGAAACAAAAAAAGAACATTGACTTGATGGCAGGATTTAAATAAACATACACACTTTTTTTATATATAGAACATTTAAAACAAAGAAGAAACGATATGGTGGATTGGTTGAAACAGCAGTATATGATAAAGGGTAACAAACCAGAAATGGGAGCTGGGGGAAGCCCGGGAGGAAAGGGGATGAAGATTTGTAACATGTATGTTATTGATATGAGATGTTTGTTAAAATACAAAAGTTAATAAAAAAATTATTTAAAAAAAAACCAATAAACTGCAAATCAGACATTTTCACATTAAAAAGTGAACAAAATTGAAAAGTTTTCTGCGACCCTAATGGCAGGTTGGTTAAAAACCTGGACTATTTGCTGCAGGTCCATCTTTGAATGTGCAATTCCATCCTCTCTTTAGTATTCCGCAGCATTTCAAAAAATTGTTTACAGTAACTTGGGTTCATGGAGTGCCAAATTAAATCTACATTGGCAATCAAAATCAACCCATTTTGAAAATATGCCCCAGAAGTGTACTAGCCTTAACATTTACAGCACTTAGCAAACATATAAAGCAGTATGATGTGCTGAGCTCATTGCTCTTAAATACAAGCAAAAAATTATAGCAGAACTGCTGTTTATATTGCTTATTGCATACTTCCTTAAGCACCCTTGTTATTTGAACACTGTTTCTTATCACTTGAGTCAATTAGCCAAGAGTATTAAAGATGGGAGATGGAAATCGTTTTGAACCAATGGTGGCTGGTGTGAAAATAAACAGAACTTGCTGCCGTACTTACGCCAAGATGCCAGAAATGTACAGTGTTTCTGCAGCTAAGTATGACAGATAGCTGAACATGAAGACCAGGAGAGGTTCGATGGCAGAAATGTTCTGCGTGAAGCGAGTCATGAAGGCTGCCACAAACCCAAAGGCAACGCCGAAGAGCAGTCCGCCGAGACTCACGACAAAAAAGCGAGCAAATCCAGCCAGGATGTCCACAGGTTCGATCTCTTCATATTTATGCATGCGGGTAAAGTCAATGAGGATGTTGTATAAGACCTGAGTGGGGAAACAAAGCAAAACAAAACAAAACAGGTTCATATGGTTATTCAAAGATGAATATTACCATCATCACCTGTACACACCACACATTCAAGCCCACCTAAAGCCAACTCCTCCTCACCCCACAAGAATCCTGGAACTGTCATTTACACCCACACGGAACCCCAATTCCCAGCACCTTAAACAAAGTGCCCAGGATTCTTGGGGCGTGTGTGCATTAAATGTGTGGTGTGCACAGGCCTAGGCACCTCATTCACAGTGACTTTGGAACAAACCACACAGGCACTGGCCATCACACAATGTGGCCAGGCAAACTCATACCCTCAAGGACTGCCTCTTTCCATATGAACCTACCCAGACCCTGAGATCATCTTCTGAGGACCTCCTTCGTGTGCCCCCTCCTCGAGAAGTTCGGAGGGTGACAACGCAAGAACGGGCCTTCTCCCCGTCCATGGAATGCTCTCCCCAAGGAAGTTCGCCTGGCACCTTCATTATACAGTGGTACCTCGGGTTACATACGCTTCAGGTTACATACGCTTCAGGTTACAGACTCCGCTAACCCAGAAATAGTGCTTCAGGTTAAGAACTTTGCTTCAGGATGAGAACAGAAATTGTGCTCCGGTGGCGCAGCAGCAGCAGGAGGCCCCATTAGCTCAAGTGGTGCTTCAGGTTAAGAACAGTTTCAAGTTAAGAACGGACCTCCAGAACAAATTAAGTTCAAAAACATTCCTTTTTAACCAGGCCTTTGGTTGACCTGATGGACATCCTATACCTTTTTAAAATTTGGCTCTTGGGGGGGTTGTTATTGGGTTATTGTTCTTATTTTGGTTTTATGCGTTGTGATATTTTCTGTGAAACGCCCTGAGACCTCTGGGTATAGGGCGGTATATAAATTAAATGAATGAATGAATGAATGAATGAATGAATGAATGAAATACCCTCCAAGTGTCCCAATTTTCCAGGGACTGTCCCAGAATTATGAAAGCTATCTCAGCTTCTGATTTGATCCCGGAATGTCCCTATTTCCCCTGCCAGTGCCACTACCGCCAAGCTCAGGGTGAGCCGACACTTGTCCTGAGAGGCTGCAGCTTGGCCAGGAAGAAGCATCTTGTTGTCTCTCCACGGCCGGCCTCCTCCCTTGGGCAGCTTGTAGCAACTGCTAGAGAGTGGGTGAAGAGCCTGGCCCCCGTGATTTGGCACCCTGTCAGGGAATTGCCATCGGCGCAGAGGTGAGAGATAGAGGGGGAATTGTGTTATAGGGAGCCTCTGAAAATCTTGCCAAGCAGTTCCTCTTCTGGCGAGGAGGAAAGCCCCGCCTCCAGTGGAGAAGAGGTGCAAGGACCAGAGGATGCTAGAGAGAGCCTTAATGCTGCTCCTGAGCAAGCCGGAGAGGAGGGAAGCACGCCCTTGCCATCGCCCATCCTGCGCAGTAGTTTGAGGCGCAGGGAGGGGTGGAAAAGGCTGGGGGTGACGAAACTTTTATGTTGGGGGAGGTACATGAACAGACCACTCCCAGATTCTGCTAGCAATTGAGCCAGACATTAACTTATGACGCTCTTCACTGTAAATAGTTTGCACCAAAATAAAGCCTGTAAAAGACAGGTCGGAGTTCTGCCTGGTTACTCCCGCTTGGACTACTGCAATGCGCTCTATGTGGGGCTACCTTTGAAGGTGACCCAGAAACTGCAATTAATCCAGAATGCGGCAGCTAGACTGGTGACTGGGAGTGGCCACCGGGACCACATAACACCAGTTCTGAGAGATCTGCATTGGCTCCCAGTACGTTTCCAAGCACAATTCAAAGTGTTGGTGTTGACCTTTAAAGCCCTAAATGGCCTTGGTCCTCCACCCCCATCGTTCAGCCCGGACACTGAGATCCAGCGCCAAGGGCCTTCTGGCGGTTCCCTCATTGTGAGAAGTGAGGTTACAGGGAACCAGACAGAAGGCCTTCTCGGTGGTGGCGCCCACCCTGTGGAACACCCTCCCTTCAGTTGTGAAGGAAATAAGCAGCTATCCTATCTTTAAAAGGCATCTGAAGGCAGCCCTGTTCAGGGAAGTTTTTAATATTTAACGCTGTACTGTTTTTAACACTTGATTGGGAGCCGCCCAGAGTGGCTGGGGAGACTCAGTCAGATGGGCGGGGTATAAATAATAAATTATTATTATTATTATTATTATTATTATTATTATTATTATTATTACTCTCGAGCAACCACAACAGCATCTGACACACCCCTTCTTCCCTGACCGCCTTAGAGGAACGGGCGGATAAACTCATTAAAATAAAATTACGTAGCCTCCCGCCCCGCCCCCAAAATTTCCCATTTCCACAAGCGTCGCAATGTACTTACCACAGTGATCCCATCGTTCAGCAAAGACTCTCCGAAGATCATCATGTAAAGCTGCTCATTCACAGACATCTCTTCAAACACGGCCAAGACAGCCGTAGGATCCACAGCCGAGATTACGCTGCCAAACAGCAGGCTGTCAAGTAGGTTGATGTCCTCGAGGCCGAAGGCTGTGATCCGGCAGATCCCGTAAAGCGAGACTCCAATGCCGAAGGCGTTGATGAGAGACCCCATGGAAGACCACCAGAGAATGGACCCAAAGTTTTCGAAAAAGGGACGAGTAGGCATAAAATAGCCTCCCTCCAGGATAATGGGCGGGAGCAGATACAGGAAATAAATGTTTGTGGTCATGACTGGGGGGGATTTATGATCAGTGGCAAAAATAATCCCACCAACCAAGATTCCCATGGCAATGTGCAGGCAGCTTTCTGGCATAAAGTGTGGCAATTTATGGTAGAGATGGAATCCTTGAATAAGAATAAAACAACAACAAGAGGGAAATAATCACAACAGTGCTGTTGTTTTTAAAAAATCGTTTTTTAATAAAAAAATATTAATTTTCCAAATACCAAAAAATACAGAAAAAAGAAGAGTAAAATAATAATAACACAGAAATATCAAAAAAATTTCACAGATCAAACCAAACATATCCCCCCTTTCCCACCCACCACCTTGACTTACACTTATAACAAATTTTAAACTAAAATATGACTTCCTTCCATCGATGCTTAAATAAAATAAAAAATATTTACAATACAAAACACAACAATAAAAGTGTGAAAAAGAAATCCTTCAGTGCTAGCTGTTCCTCATCCCATATATTGACTAAGTGCAAAGCATTCACCATTTCTGAGCAACCAAAATGTGTTACAATGCTGAGAATTGTTTCAACGGAGTCAAGTCAAATTTAAGCACTCGCTGAACTCGCTCACTGGCATCTGTGGAATTTAGAAGTGCTTTTTTTATTTGTTCAAAATATTTCTAAAGCCTGCTTCATTGAAACTGATCTCAGGCTGGGGTATAAGCACAACAGATTCATCCACTTAAAACAACAAATGTATCACTTCCTACCACCATCACACATCACCAGGAATAAACACACTGTGGATGTCAGTGACCAAAACCATCTCACTAAGGATGCTACCGAATCTCTGTTTATGGTAGCAACAGTGCTCCTCATGAACAACGCCTTTCCACAGCATCCACACAAGGTTGTTCGCACCAAAATGCAAGCCTGCATCCCCCTCCCACTTAACTCATGCTTTCTGAAGAGAAATCCAATGAGTTTAAATCTAAAAACCTGTTGCCAACAACTCATTTGTTCCATCTAAATGTTGCATTTGCAGTGATAAGCTCCTGTTTGCAAGCACCTCAGTTGTTTGTGCTTGACGACAAATTTCATGTGTGATTTTGATGGTAATTTTATTGCTGGGTTGCTTCTCTATTTGTAGAAAATATAGTAAAGGAGCTCCCCAGAGGCTTATATTGAGAGGTGGATGCTCTGCATTAACACACCTTTTTCTCTTTTTTTTTTTTTGGCAGTGCCCACATGACAAGTTTAAAAACAAAAGCAAAACCTGTTGCTAGAGACTAATTTGCAATAAACGAATCACCACTTACAAAATTAAGCTCCCATCTGGAATTCCCAAAAGAATTTTCACTCACCTATTTTTGCAAGGGAAGCCAGGAGTATCCAAAGGGTGACCTCAT
This sequence comes from Podarcis muralis, assembly GCF_964188315.1. Classification (NCBI taxonomy): domain Eukaryota; kingdom Metazoa; phylum Chordata; class Lepidosauria; order Squamata; family Lacertidae; genus Podarcis; species Podarcis muralis. The sequence goes on along the minus strand of NC_135658.1, from coordinate 76,156,805 downwards.
AGGGTATTTGGACGTATTCATAATCCACAGTGAAAACATGCAACCTCTCATCTCGCCCCGATTCTGTAGCGTCAAATGGGTCATGCAACGAGCTCGTATTCCTGTGAGGCAATTTCAAATACAATGTGGCAACAGAACTCTCCGGGGCTGAGAGAAATACCAGCCAGCTCAGGCACACAAATCTCTGAATCCCCATGGCGAGGAGCAAAACTCTGTCTCCTGTTTGAAAAAGTGTGTGGCAACTATATTGGACATTTATTAAATGCCCATTTTAATCCTGGATGCTTCAGTCGTCTCCAGCAATATGCCTATGTCGTGTCTGGATGCTTTACTAGTCCAGAATTAACAATCTTCTTCAGATGTTGACTGGAAAGTAAGGTTCACCTGTAAAGCCCAGGACTTTTCAAACTTCTGCAATCCGCTGCTGGCAACTGTAGTCTCTCACTCCATTTGCGAGGAAAGTAACACAGCTTTTCATCGGCTGAGAAGGTAATGAGCTGGTGTGATGGACTCACTCAGACCCTGGGAACCAGAAGACACGAGACTGCTCCACAGGTTGTCCTTCTCCTCCTCTACTTACCTGAGCTGAAACATTTATGACCTTGTAGAAAACGAGTTCTCATATGTAACTGTGTCAACTACTATGCTAGAGACATCTAGTGGTTGCTAGCCAGAACTGAAGCCAGCCTTTGATGCCAGGTGCCCAACCCTGTAAAACTCAGCAAGGTGAGATTATGACTGTATGTGAGGAGCAGGTTACCTGTAGCAACTAGCCAGGTACTGAAATCAATATTGCAGTGTCTCTACTGACGCACAGTTATCTGCTGTTGTATTAGCTTTACTGCACACTGATGAGTCTCAAACCCAGAGCTGAGGTTTAACCATGCAGTGACACAGTGGAAACAAAGATCACGTGCACTGGCGGAGGAAGGGGGTGCAGTGGGTGCGCGGCGCCCCAGGTGTCATCCCTGAGGGGGGTGACATCGCTGCCCAGCCCCCCTGGGATGCTGGCTTTGCCCCCGCAGGCGGCTAGCCCTACCCCCGCAGGTAGTACGACTCATCAACACGTTGGCGACTAATATACACACACTAATAATTACCAAAATAATTATACATTCTTTATCAATCTTCTGCGAAAAATACAAAACCTTGTGCAAAGTCACAGAAACTTGCGAACTACCCAGTCTTTTAATGTCTGATTTCAATAGACTGCTTAACTCAGTCTTTTGTTTTCTTTATCTTTTTAGGTAAGTTCATGAAGATACCAACAAAAGGTAAGTTCGGTGTTGTTCACAATACCGAGAGATGCTAGTGGAGTTGTAGATGGATGCTAATGAAGTTGTAGACAACAGGGTGCTGGCATGTTGCACCTGTTTCGCCCTGGCAGTCCAAGTCATCAAGAGACCACTGTTCACCCCTGATGGGGCCCTTTTACTGGGGCTTGCAGGTAGCACACTCCCAAAGTACAGTGGTACCTCGGGTTAAGTACCTAATTCATTCTGGAGGTCCGTTCTTAACCTGAAACTGTTCTCAACCTGAAGCACCACTTTAGCTAATGGGGCCTCCTGCTGCCGCCGCGCTGCCAGAGCACAATTTCTGTTCTCATATTGAAGCAAAGTTCTTAACCCGAGATACTATTTCTGGGTTAGTGGAGTCTGTAACCGGAAGCGTATGTAACCTGAAGCGTATGTAACCCGAGGTACCACTGTAGTTCTCCGGGCTTCTTCAGTGGTCTAATCTCAAAGCCTTGATATGTATATTGATATTCACTAATAATAATTCAAACCAAATCTTATTAGAAAGAACTTAATGCCCTTCTAGATATTCAATCAAATAAAAAATACATATCCATTATACGTGAATTAGCCCCACCCCTGGGTGCACAGCATGTGTGCCACTCTGGGTGCCAGAGCAGTTAGAAATAACTCTAAAGATCTAGTGTCATGGTTAACATGTGGAACTGGGACCTGGGAGATTGATGTTCAAGTCCTGACTCAACTATGAATCCCACTAGCTGCCTTTAGACCAGTCACTATATCTCTCTGATTGACCTACTTCACAAGGTTTTTTTTTAAAAAAAATAAAAATAAAACTGCAGGTGAGGGATAGCTGTGTTGTGCTTCCTGGAAGAAAGGTGGGATAATAATGAAATAAATCTGGACACAATTGACATATTTGAATTCAGAGTGCGTATATTTGAATGTGCAGAGTGAATTCCTCTCATGTGCATTCATCAGTTCAATGGTAGTTTCGGAAAAGGACTAAGCAAAGTTTCTGTTACATGGTGTACCCCAGTTAGTGCCAGATTTCCACAATATACATACAACACCATGTGTTCAACGCTTCTCTATGTGACCATGCACACCAGGGTCAATGAAATTTCCTGCAAGAAAGCAATATTCACAACATGGGAGAATTTACCTTATGGGAAAACACCCTGTAAATTTACATGGTCAACTTAATTTCAGGAAACCTTACAGCACATCCCATTTTCCAACTGCTCCTATTGCATTTCCTTGCTTATAATCATGTCTTTTCTATACTTCAGGACTGTTCATAAAATGTGCCACCACTTATCGAGAGAAGAGAAGGGGAAGCAAAAATTGTGAGAGACAGCATTGGTTAAAACAAAGATGTGTAACTTGCAGGACTAGGTATCGGACTTCCCAAACCCCATCCATACTTCTGTTTCATTTGTGACTTCTAGGCTTGGGGTGGAGAGGTTTTTTGGCTGGAAAAACTTGCTGCTTCCTGCTGAATCGGAGCAAAGCCAATTGGGTTTTTTTTGCAGTAAACAGAGGGTTTTCCTGGGGAAAGATGTGGGAGAAAAGAAAGACCTATTGGATGAACGCCTAGCAGTCACAGACCAAGTGGAAGAAATTGTGGGACAAAGGAAAGTGTAGATGAGTCCTAGGGAAAGGAGGGCATCTTAAAAGGTCTTTACTCAAAATTCTAGTCCTTTCCATGATAACCAAATGCCAAGAATGCCAGGGCAAATGTGGTGTCAGATTTGCCAACAAAGTAAAGGTGTCCATAATAAGGGGTTAAAGTAAAGGGACCCCTGACCGTTAGGTCCAGTCGTGGACAACTCTGGGGTTGCGGCGCTCCTCTCGCTTTATTGGCATACAGCTTCCGGGTCATGTGGCCAGCATGACTAAGCTGCTTCTGGCAAACCAGAGCAGCACACAGGAACGCTGTTTACCTTCCCGCCGGAGCGGTACCTATTTATCTACTTGCACTTTGACGTGCTTTCGAACTGCTAGGTTGGCAGGAGCAGGGACCGAGTAACAGGAGCTCACCCCGTTGCGGGGATTCGAACCACCAACCTTCTGATCAGCAAGTCCTAGGCTCTGTGGTTTAACCCACAGCGCCACCCGTGTCCCATATAATAAGAGGTTACACTGATCATATTTTGCCTCTGTCTAAGCATGCATATAACTGGAATGTTAGATTATACAAACTGCTCTCTTGAAACTGCTGAAGTCACATTTCTGCCATTGAGACTTACCAATGAATACACTTATTAGGGAGTAAGTTGAACACAGCCTGTAACTTGGGAACCACAATCTCATTCCAGTTATCAGAGATGGTACAAAAACACTTATTTGTCCAAAGTTTATTCCAGCAGGTGGGCATTACCCCCTGGTGCATGTAATAATTATCAATAAATAGTCATGTTGTGAAAGCATGGCACAGCTCAACTGCACTCAGCACCTTTTACTATTACAAAATACTGACTTCTGTAAGGATATTTCCATTTTACTATGTGAAAGATAACCACACTTTAACATATGATGTTTGACCATTGGCCCACAAAGTCTGTTTAAACCACCAATGGCTCTCTCTGGTTCCAGGTCAAGGTTTCTCTCAGCTCCACAGCTCAACATCCTTTTAAGGCTAGGGAAGGTTCTGTATTTGATACATGTTCTCTCCAGCTACAGCCACTCCCCTGACAAGTCTTCAGTTTAGGGAAGTTCTTTCCCAAATCTTCCTCCATTTTTTGGTCCAGTTTGTCCTCTCTGCAGTGGAGTTTTTCTTATCCGTGCCCAATAACCGAAGGTGGGGAAACCAACACCACTTGTCTTCAGTTCGGTTGGGATGTTTCGCTGGCATGAGACGCAGCAGTTTTCTCCAGAATTGCTTATTCACAGTGGGAGAGGTAGATGTTTTCCAGGTAACCCTGGGCAAAACCCTGAGAGCTATCTTCACATTGTGAGGTAATGACTGTGGCTCCTGGAAAGACTTGAACTGAATTAGGATGAGTTTTATTGCCTTGTCTTCCAGGACAGTGTTGACGGCTGTTTCAAGCTCAAAGAGGGCTGGGCCATTGATATAGCTTGGACTTAACACCACAATCGCCCGTCTGCTCTTCTTGACAGCGTTTACAATGTCATCTGTGTATGCTGGGAAAAGAAAATATATATATATTATTACCAACTTATCATACAAAACATGCTGCCTTCCTGCAGATATTCTTATACCCTGGCACAGAGTGGTGAATGCAAGGATGGTGAAAAACATCTGTGGTAAAGAACGGCAGAAACTGGAATGTGCTTATATGGCTCCTGGCTTGAATGTGCTTTAAACCTGATGGACAAGGGAATGTTGAAAAGTCCTGTTCCTCATTCCAGTCCTACTTCCGACTGACATTCTAGCCACACAATACTACACTCCAATCCATCACAAAGGCTGTTTCTAAGGGCTGTGTAAGGGGCAGAGTAAGAGTTTCTGTTCCAAAACCACCATGAACCAGCTGTAGTCTTTGAGCCTTGAGAAAGAGATAAAGGAACACCCCTTCCAAGCTGAAAACCTGCAATTCATCTCCCAAACGCAAGTCATTCTGTTTTCTTAAAGCATGAAATAAAATGTTTCACAGCTTTTTAGGAAGAGGGAGGAATTGTGCTTGCAAACCCTTTGCTCCATCCCATATGAACTAAGAATAAGCATGTCTGTGAGTTAGAAGTATTAGTTATCTTATTTCGTAAAAAATATATACCTCCTTATTGTTGTTGTGTGTGTGTGTTTTAAAAACCTCAAAGCTAATTACAAAAAAATTAAAAAATGTAAATCTCACTGAGTTTAATGAAGCTCACTTCCAGGTAAATAAAAGTAGAGGATTGTAACTTAAGGCACAAATTCGGTGGCTGCTTCCTTGTCCTATTTTCTCATTGAAAATCACCCTCCCCCAAGCACTGGCGGATTTTAGGGCAGTGCAAGCGGTTCTGCCACACTGGGCGCCAAGCCTAGGGGGCGGTGCAGGGCGCCACAGCTACGACGTAGCGAAGCGAGCAGAACAGAAAGCGAGAGGTGAAGGAATGCCAATTTTGCTGTGTATGCAAATCTACACATGGACATTAGGGGCAGACAAAGTTTCCTAACACAAATACATGTGTTTGAAGAGTTGGTTTTATTATTATGCAATTATGTGAGATGTTACCTCCTCCTGGAAGGATGTCCCGTTCAGTAAGACATAGCTTATATTCATATTTGTTTTCTAAAACTTGAGGGAGAATCTCCAAGGCAAACGTTTCCTCATCGAGTAGCGTGTGATCTGCTTCAGGGAAATCTGGTTTTGCACAGGACACAAATGCATCAAATTCTTTGCCATCTAAAAAAATTTAAAGGACAAAGTTAAATGAAGCAGTGAACAAGCAAGCATCCTTTAAAGAAAGGTGAGAGGTGATAAAAGATGGGAGGCAACAACATTTTTCTGAAACAGTGGGGCATGGCTATGGAAGACGAGTCTGCTGAATCCCCCTTATTTTTCCTCTTAAAGGAGACCAGCTGTAGAGATGGTAAAAAGTACTACTGAAAGCACAATGGAAAATACGAAAAAGTAAAAGGCAAATTAAAATCGCCCCCTCGTTTCTTAGCAGTAAGCAGACACATCTCACTTTCAAATCTCACTTTCAGCCATAACCTCTCTGAGTCAAACCACCATCTCTGGTATTCTAGGTGAACTGTACCCTAGATGCAAATACGCCTTGCCCAAACAGCTTGTTATTCCATATTGAACAGAGCAGGGACTCCGCTACATTCGTCAAGACAAAGCGCTTCATTTGCGTTATAACACTGTGACACCAGATGGCATCGTGGAGTGCCATCTTTAGCCAACGGGATTTCCCTGTATGAAGTTTACAACACGTTTAACTGAATCAATTTTCTTGATGTGTCTAGACATTTTTCATTAGCAGTACAGGACTCCAAAGTGTAACAGTGAAGCTGATGTTATTAAACAGGATAAAGAACAGAGTAAAGCACCCGCTACCCCTGCTAGGCATAGTGTGAAGAGTCACACCGAGGGTTAAAAAAAATCACCCACTCCTCTCTTCATATGTATGCAATGAGACATGGCTGTCCGTCTGCCGCACAAAAGTACAAACATCGCCACTGCTGTTCTCAAAATTATGCGCTCACCCCTCATCTGGCTTGTGAAAGACCCCTGGACAAAGTGCATCTTTTGGCTCGCGCAAGAGTGCAGGGCCAAAAGACAGGACATTTCGGGATCCAATCAGAAGCCAGGTTGGCTTCTGTGATTCCGGGATGTCCCAGTAAAATCAGGGGTACAGCATCTTCATCTTTCAGAAATGAATCCTTAAAAACACCAAATGATAGTTGGTTCTTAATTTGGCCAGCAGAGGCCACTACAAGACAAGAGAGTATTAACTGTGGTTTTTCTTACACTACGAAGGTACCTTTGCTGGGGCTAAGAAACTGAGGTAAGTTTCACCTGTTAACAAATTTCTTACATGAAAGTCATTCCCTTGTAGACAACTGAGTAAACCCCCTGTGCAGACGTGTGTGTGTGCACATATGGTGCACACATTCTGGGAAACTGTGGTCAACCACAATATTTCAGAACATGTACATACCACACATGTAGTATCTTCATAGGTCATGACCTATTATATGGAATCTATGCTGTGCCCAAAACGGAAACAATTTCTATTTTAATAATGTGCCTTGCAACCTTAAGTAGAACATTTTGTTTCCTGAAACCCCTTTGAACCCACCCCTTTTGTACATAATCTGGGCCATTAGCAAGTGACCTTTCTAGTCTTCCAGAGAGTGTTTTAGATACTTTAAAGTATCTTCAATATCTTTCATAAATATAAGCTGCCTGTGCAAGAATTTTGGAGAAGTACTGTAAGTGAGCGAGGTAGGTAGTCATATGGTCCAACCCCCAATTAGGAATGGGTGAGAAAAATCAATTCAGTTCAGGTAGATGAACCTATCAAGTTTGCACTTATCCAAAACAACATGAGGACTAAAACACAGCCTCCCTCTGAAATTCACACTTATTTGAATTTAGCGATGCAGTTCTCCAACCAGAAAATACATATATTATGAGAAAGTATGCATTAAAATTAATACATCAGTGAAAATAGTATAGGTTGGGAGAAATTGCTAGCAGCAATGCATACATTAGTCAAAACTGCATACAAAAATGTGTTTATTAGGAGAAATTGCAACCAAAATGCTAAATAATTTCCATGAGGATTGAAAAAAAAATCGACAAATTGATGTCAAGATGTGGGGAACTGGATTTAAGATTGGGAAAGTGAGAAACAGAGAACTTAAACTGACAGATCCTTCTATCCATATTCCCTGTGCGGTATCTACAATGCAAGATGAAACTACAGCGTTCCTGACCACCCAGCTTTTGCTTAAATACCTACAGCAAAGGACAGCTCATCACTTTCCAATGCAATTGGAAGTTTCTCCTAACATTTAACCACAATCGGCTTCTTTTCAGCACCCACCCCTTTGTTCTGGTCCCACCTTTGGAGCAATGACAACAAATTTGTTCCATCTTCTGCAGGATAGCCTTCTCCACACACAGTATCTGAAGATGGTTACATCTCCTCTTAATCCTAGCTTCTCTGGACTAAACATAGCCATGAAGGCAGAGTAAAATACAGTGGGACCTCAGAAGTCCGTTCAACTTCCAAAATTTTCAGAAATCAAGGCACGGCCTGTGATTGGCTGCAGGAAGTTCTTGCAGCCAATCAGAAGCCGCGGAAGCCGTGTCGGACATTCAGGTTCCAAAAGAATGTTCGAAAACCAGAACACTCACTTCCGGTTTTTGATCGTTTGGGAGCCAAAACGTTAGATTCCCAAGGCATTTGAAAACCAAGGTACAACTGTATTTAAAATAAAACAGATTCCCAGCTGTTCTTTCTTCTTCAGAATTTCAGGGGTTTTTGTTTTACAAATCTTCTAGCTTCTTGACCTCATTTTATTTCATGAGGTTTATTTATTTTTTTCACCTGCCTTGTCCTTGAGCTTAATTGTCTCTTCACTCAGCTTTCTTTATGCTAGGCTAAACAGGCATTTCTATACTAACAAGATCTTGCTCATCATTCTGGTATGTCTCCACCCACATCATACAAAATTACGAGTCTGCCTTGAGCAGTATTCCTTGAGAGGTCATGCTGCCAGATTCATACTGAAACACAACTTTTTCCAAGGACTTTCCCCTTATTTCCTCCCTGCCACTTCCAAATGATGAGTCATGAGGTGACAGCAAAGGTATTATTATCAAGAGTCCCCAATTGAGTAACCTTAACATGCAGTATTTTTCAAATCCCCCCGGAGCATGCACTTCATAATTTATAATTGCCCAAACCTTCAACTGTGCACATAATGTCATTTATAATTATATATTCAGGAAATGTCATAAATAATGCAGAGTGATTTCTAAGAAAATAAGCACAAAATCAGAAGCCAAAAGCTAAATCCATGGTAAAATCCCACTAATTGTGTCCCTCCCACTCAACACTCTGCTGTACACATCCTCTCAAACCTTGCATTAGTGCACAGCTAATCAAACTTATCTAGTAATTTTGCATGACCTCTCAGGGTCCTTACAATTAGGCAGAGTGAGGTCATTACCTCAGGCAGTTGATTTAGGGCATCATAGAAGAGCAGCAAATTAATAGTATTTAATTTATTGTTATTTTTACTGACATGGAGGGGGGGGAGAGAGAAAGGCATTTGTGGATTTTTTTACCTCACCTGCCAGAATAAGTGACCTGGCCTTGGGTGCTGTGTACAAAAATGTAGCTTTTCTCAATCTGTAATTGTTCACCCCCAACATTCTGCTTTCAGTCTATTGATTCTAGATCCTGCTGTCCACAAAGTCTTAGCTTTATCCAGCTGAGTTCACCTTTTACCCAATGCTTTAAATGCCTCATCCCTCCCCAAATCTGCATTCATTTATTTATTTTTAAAACTCACAACATATGAGGTTTTATGTTAAAGGTAAGAAGGTAAAGGACCCCTGGACGGTTGAGTCCAGTCAAAGGCGTCTGTGGGGTCGCGGCATTCATCTGGCTTTCAGCCTGAGGTAGCAGGTGTTGTTCCACAGACAGCTTTCCAGGTCATGTGGCCAGCAGACTAAACCGCTTCTGGCACAACGCAACACCGTGATGGACACCAGAGTGCATGGAAACGCTGTTTACCTTCCGGCCACAGTGGTACCTATTTATCTACTTGCACTCACTGGCATGCTTTCAAACTGCTAGGTTGGCAGGAGCTGGGACAGAGCAACGGCAGGTCACTACCATTGCAGGGATTAAAACCGCTGACCTTCTGATCGGTAAGCCCAAGACGCTCAGTGGTTTAGACCACAGCGCCACCAGTGTGCACCTTGTTTCCCAAAGCCGAGTATCACTGTTGGTTGCTTAGAGTGAGAAAAGTGAGGAAGCAGGGAGCTCAGAGCAGTGCAGACCGCAGCAGAGCTCATCCAGCAGTCCTGTCACTACAGTGGTACCTCGGGTTAAGTACTTAATTCGTTCTGGAGGTCTGTTCTTAACCTGAAACTGTTCTTAACCTGAAGCACCACTTTAGCTAATGGGGCCTCCTGTTGCCGCCGCGCCGCCAGAGCACAATTTCTGTTCTCATCCTGAAGCAAAGTTCTTAACCTGAGGTACTATTTCTGGGCTAGCGGAGTCTGTAACCAGAAGCATCTGTAACCTGAAGCATCTGTAACCTGAGGTACCACTGTATTCCCATAACACTTCCATCTCCCTGCTGCCTCAACCCTCTACCTTTTGGCTCTGGGAAGCCAGGTGAGCAGCACACCACAAAGTGCTACTGGCGATCTTGTCCTAGTCACTAACCTCTCCATCTTACCTACCTCACAGGGTTGCTGTGAGGAAATAAGGGAACCTCGTACGCCACCGTGCATTTTCTGGAGCAAACACAGGATACATGTGTCATAAATAAACAGAGAACAGACCGTTCACTGAAAAGATAATTGCCAAGGTAAGAAAAGTAGAACACAAGCTCTTACCGCCGGCAGTTTCACCTTTGGCCACATAATTCCGATATAACAGCACTATTTCAATCCGGTGCCGGTAAACCACCAGACTTCCCAAAAAGATTAGAAATACAGTTGTCATGGAACAGCACAAAGTGAGTAAGAAGTGAAGAGCTAAAAGGAAACAAAAATAAGAGAAGTGTTTGTTTATTTTTGGTGGGGTTTGGTTTGTTCTCTTCTTAAATTTTGTTTGTAAGAAGGAGATGTTGGAGTAGGGCATGCGAAGACGGAGCTGCCAAATGTCTTTCCCAGGTAAAAAAAAAATTAAAATGATACTATCGTTTTCAGGTTTAGAATCGCAGAGCTTCTACTCTTGTTCCCCCTCCCTGCTGTCACGATTTAAATAACCTCTCTGGCGATTGGAAAATGGAAAGGCAATTTTAATCAAGGAGCTGACCAGCGATGTTATCCCAAATGTAACTTGTAAAATAAATACAAATAAAAGAGCAATGCATGCTAGGTGGTTTGCCAGTTTACCTCTTTCTGTTCTCTTCTTAAATCTGAGCACCCCCGTGGTGTTCCCAATGGAGTTTTGAGCCAGGCAGACGAATTGGCTGCTTAAATCCTCTGCAGTTAAATTGGTCAGGTTGAAAGCAAAATCAAAGCAGCTGCCTTCTAGTTCCTTTGGACTGACCCTAAATAGAATAATGCTTTCGTCAGCCACTTGTAGCATTCATTCTCACACAGTTACAGTAGTCCCTGGTGCCACCAATGCCATATTTGTGCAGGTGATGGCTCTGGTTTCTATAAAGGCGATGATGACCCAAATTGCAAAAATCAGGGCAGTTGCATACTTACCAGCCTCATGGAAACACAGGATTACATCATCTCCCCTGGAGTCTGGCTGACAAACCCATGTAGGAGCCACAGCCCATGGACACACTCTTTAGAAAATATTCATTTGTTGCTTCCGTTTATTTACTTTTCCTGTCTACAGTCCACCCAACAATAAGATAATCACAGCAACAATAGTGCCATCAAATACAAAAACGCAAGATAAAAAATAAAATCTAAAACCAGCAATGGAAAGTAGGCCAGGACAGCAAATCTAAAAAGTACTTTGAAACATTGAAAATTATTCAGATTTTTTTTTAAAGGTCTTCATTTGGTACAAAAAAGAACCATAACATCAGCTCCAGGAAAGCCTCTCTGGAGAGAGTGTTCCATAACCAGGGTGCCAACACTTCAGTAGCCACTCTATGGCTCTCATTTGGTGAGGACACCCAGAGAAGGATAGATGGTGTTCCCCTTCAAGGAGTGGAACAGTCTCCTACGGGAAGTTGTGGGCTTTCATTCCTTGGAGGTTTTTAAGCAGAGGTTAGGTGGCCATCTGTCATGGATGCTGAAATATACTCAGAGTCCTGTAGTGATTTCATGCTCTATATTGCAGCTTGTAAAACAGTGATTTAATTGCCCCCCCAAAAAAACTTCAGGCTTTTATATACATTATTTACACAATGAGTCCCGTCTGATTGGCTGATTCTGCTTCCCTCCTGGAGCCTGATTGGTCTTTTCCTGCAGGCCAACCAGTTGTTGCATTCTACGATCCTACCAGCCTAATAGGCTGATTAACTTCCTCCTGGAGCCTGATTGGTCTTCTCCTGCAAGCCAATCAGTTGCTGCATTCTAGGATCCTACTTGCCTATTGTTCCAGGATCCACGCTTAGTACATAACAGATGTGTTAACTGAGATTCCTGCACTGCAGAGGGTTGGACTGGATGACCCTTCGGGTCCCAATTCTACAATTCTATGATTCTGTGATACTTTAAGGAATCATGGCTTACCCCCAAAGAATCCTGGGAACTGTAGAACTGTAGTTTGTTAAGGGCACTGGGAATTGTTAGGAGACAATCCTCTCACACAGCTACCATTCCTAGAGTGCTTTAACAACAACCCCTCTTTCCAGGGAATTCATATCCTTAAACATTCTGCTGCCTTAAACATTACTGCTGATCTCCAGCCAAAGGTTGGACTGGATTATGTTTCCCATTCAGTTTACTGTATCCTCTTCCCTGTATCCTTTTCCCAAAAAGAGGACTTAAAGATTCACAGTTATGGAACTGCTACCAAGACCAAGGTTGGAGTCACATGGACAGAGAGAAATCCCATCTGTGTTCGGCAGGAGAGGAAAACATGGAAGAGCCTTCACTAATCCTCTTCCAGTTACATTAGTATTTTGATCATGTGCTACAACAGATTTCCCCAACCTATCGTTCTCTATCGTTGGCCATGCTGGCATAGGCTGAAGGGAACCGTAGTATGAAACTAAACAAAATTACTGTTTTGGCTCTCCTGTTCTTTTGCTAGCTGCTTACATTCTACAAATACATGTGTTCAAGTTGGAGACTGTTCATACCATTTTTGCTTTAGCAGTTGCATCCTTTCACCGCTTTCTCTGTACCACTGCATCAAAGAGGAAGCATTTAGTTCAAAACCAAACTGTGCTCGGCATTTGAGCTCAAGCGGTTGCCCTGAGGAAAAACCACACGTAAAAATCAGTATGTATGCACATTTTTTAGATCTGAAGTGGAAACATGGGGATGTGGGCTACTGGTTTGTGTTGTTGTTGTTGTTGTTGAATGTGTATTTTGTGTTTTCTCTTGTGTTTTCATGTTGTGAACTGCCCTGAGATCTACGGATGAAGGGCGATATTGTTGGCTGTTGTAAGCTGTCTGTCCAGTGAGACAATGGAGTACGCCTCTGGGGGTGAAGTCAAACCACTGTGCTGGCAGCACCAAAATGACCTAGACAGTGTGTATGGCAGTCCTGGGCTGCTCAAATGACAAGATCCCCCTCTCTGCCTTCCAAAGGAAAGCAGAGCGATATGCTTGGCACCAGCCTGGCTGCAGGAGTTGCTGGAAGGAGGCGTACAAGACACCATCCAACCGTCTTAGGGACTCCACTCTGGATTTGTGTAGGGTTTATACCTTAGCCTTTTCTCCTCCCAAATATATTCTGCAAGGCAGCGGGGTTTAGGATCAGAGTTTTCCTTCTTCTAGATGGGCTGCCTTCCCAGTTTGACAAGCCCCTTTTGCCCCTCTATAGTGCATGCAGAAACCACCTTTTTGACCATTGAGCCCACTATTGGTTTCATCCACACAATCCACCAGAGCCCATCTTTGCATGCAGAAGTCCCCTAACTAACTGGAAGGTGCCACTTATTGGGAGGGAGAGGGGAGAGGCTGGAGAAACATTGCCATGGAGACAATCTGCTGCTCCCACTGGTGTGCCAATGCGCCTGTTACTGCATCCCGCCCCCCAGTAAGTAGGAACATGTCTGCTGAGAAGCTAGCATTGCAGCTCTGCCTCACCAGGAGAGCCGCTTCAACTTCATCATTTTTCACCTTTGGGAAATGGAGCCCAGAGGCTTTATCTCACTCCTTACCCACCCATACAAAGCACCAGCTTTTTGAGGCAACTGCCATACCCAGCAAGTGTCCCAGAAAAACTGGAGCATTCTGTTTTTCCTCATGAGAGGACAGCAACCATTTTGGGCGGAACGGCTAAGGGAGCTGGGCATGTTTAGCCTGGAGAAGAGGAGGTTAAGGGGTGATATGATAGCCATGTTCAAATATATAAAAGGATGTCACATAGAGGAGGGAGAAAGGTTGTTTTCTGCTGCTCCAGAGAAGCGGACACAGAGCAATGGATCCAAACTACAAGAAAGAAGATTCCACCTAAACATTAGGAAGAACTTCCTGACAGTAAGAGCTGTTCGACAGTGGAATTTGCTGCCAAGGAGTGTGGTGGAGTCTCCTTCTTTGGAGGTCTTTAAGCAGAGGCTTGACAACCATATGTCAGGAGTGCTCTGATGGTGTTTCCTGCTTGGCAGGGGGTTGGACTCGATGGCCCTTGTGGTCTCTTCCAACTCTATGATTCTATGATTCTATGATTCTATGATTCTATGATTCTATGATCTCACGTGGTTCCATGCCACAATTCCCCCCCTCCCCCAAAAAAGTGTGTTTTGGGGTATTGTGCCTGGGAAAAGGTGCTTTTTCAGGGGGGATCCTGGCATGAAATTGCACACAATCACGGCACCCAAAATGGCTGCCGTCCTTGTGTGAGGAAAAAAGGGGAAGATGGCATCATGGATTTTGCCTTCAATGTGAAGGAGGGATGGATGCCTCACTTTGTCCAATAGCTATGCCAGGCCTGAGCTAACCAAATGCTTAGGAGGAGCCCATAAGCAGGACATGAGCTCAATAGTGGTCATATACAGTGGTACCTCAGGTTAAGTACTTAATTCATTCCAGAGGTCCGTTCTTAACCTGAAACTGTTCTGAAACTGTTCTTAACCTGAAGCACCACTTTAGCTAATGGGGCCTCCTGCTGCCACTGTACCGTCGGAGCACAATTTCTGTCCTCATCCTGAAGCAAAGTTCTTAACCCGAGGTACTATTTCTAGCGGAGTCTGTAACTTGAAGCATATGTAACCCGAGGTACCACTGTATAATAATATTTGATATAATAATCATCAGGACTTTTTTCCCTCCGGAACTCACCAGAACTCAGTTCCGGCACCTCTCAGGTGGGCGCCATTCTAAGACAACAAGAGAGGTGTTCATTGTGAGTTCCAGCACCTCTTTTTCTAGAAAAATAGCACTGATAATAGCACTGGATTATTGCCAACATTACAAAACAAATTAAGAACATAGTCAGCTTACCAAGTTCTACTTCAAGGATTCTCACGCCACGGGGATCCAGAACCTCTGGGCGATTGATAGTGTCTTGTGCTATGACATGAAAAAAGGGGCCTATTAGGGAATTTCCAATGAACCTTTTGCATGTAGAATTAATAACCAGATTAAACATGTTGTGAGAAAATCAATGACTAAATCGCAGACAATACTTTTTTGTTGGTGGAGAAAGAGAAGGGCATCAAATAGCCATAAATGGATATACTGTGCAATTAGGCATGTCATGTTATTTCCATGGAGACTGAAAGAAGCTTTCTATGGCTCCTGGAAGCAACTTAAAATCACATACATAGGTCACAGGGTGATTCAAAAGCATACACATTGTATTTTTAAAACTCTATATATCCTAAGTTACACAAACAGCAAAGGCAGCTGTGTCAGCTTTTAAGGGGTGGGGATCTTAAACCTTTGTTAGGACTTGCAAACTATTTTGTGCCCTTTTAGTTGGCCAAATTAAAGGTATTGTGTTAATAAGGATTTAGGGGTTTTTTTGTGATGCAGTATATCGTAGAATAGATACAAAGCACATTGTTACTTCCGAGTAAAGTTATTTAATGTACCGGTAATCTGGTATTTACAGTAGTCTGATATGACATGTTCAGTCAACCTACACAAATAGCATTTATAGTTATTAACTTTTTTCTTTAAAGATATAAATGGAAGGGACTAAATGGGAATCGTAGGAGACAATGTAATATAATACAAGTGCCAGAATATAAAGCATTACATCAGAACCATTTATTAAGCTGGATGTAAAGTGACTTACCAATGATAGTTACGTTTACTATTGTTCTCATGGTCCACTGGGTATTGTTGTCAGTCAGTGTATAATCACATACATAAGTACCATTATCTGCGTCATAGACATGATATAATACTATACTATCATCCTCAAATCTCAGAGATGGTCTTTTGTCCTTTTGAAGTCTTACTTTTAATCCATTCTAAGGGGCGAGAGAAGCAAACAAACATTACAATGCTCTGTAAAACAGGAATTGGCAGCTGACATAGGCTGAATCTATTGAGCTGATCTTTACTCATCCTTCCCCCAAATTACCAACCCCTTCCCTTTATCTTCCACAACTTTAAAAATGGCTAGGAGAATCAATGTGAGGGAAAGAGGCACCCCTCTTCCTCTTGTTGGTATAGCTCCAGTCCCTTTCTCCCCCATCTCATGGGGGGGGGGGGCTCAGGAAAATGAAAGAGGCACAGCTAAATGAGTTTGAGGGTGTGGAGCAGGAGTGCAGAACCTGCAGCCCTCCAGATGTTCCTGGACTGCAACTCACATCAGCTCTGGACCACTGGCTGTGTCTGATGGAAGCTGGAATTCAACAACGCCTGGAAAGCTAGATGTTCCCCATCCAGGATGCAGGTAGATTTTTCTTTTCCTGTTCCAGTGCTGCTCCCTCCCTTCGCAAACCCATCACCCTCCCTCTCCCACCATTTCTGAACCAGTCTAAACATCTGTCACGGGGGTGATGTTGCAAGAGTAACTTTACATTTCCTCCCCATGTCCAGTAATCTTCAACTTTGGATCTCCAGAAGCTGTGGAATTTAAGCTCCCATTATCCCTAGCAGCCTAGCCAATTGTCAAGGATGATGGGACCTGTAGTCCAAGCATGACTGAGGGTACATGGTTGAACAACACAGCTCTAGTCCTATCGTAAGGGCTACCATGCATTTTGCAAGTGTAAACAACCCAGATGCAAAGGAAACTTGTTGGAAAGCCATTAAGTCTACCCACCATTTCTCTGCTCCAAATCCCTTCCCATGTTCTCTTCCCTGCCACAGGGTTTTAAATAGAGCATTTTGAGGGGTTGTGCATGGATTTGAAGGTAACATAGAATGGGAACCATGAGGACATGGTAGCCACCTCAAATATTGACTTGAAATACCCATACAGATCTATAGTTCCAAATTTTATTTGTAACCTGTGACTCAAAGGTCTTTTAAAAGCACATTAACTTTGAAGCAAGATCTATAATGCAAACAATTACAAAATGGAAATAAAGAGGCTTTTTAAAATATTTACGAAAATGACTGGTGAATTTTGATATCCACGCTTCACCAAACACCCTTGGGCATGTCTTTCCAAGTTTATTGTAACTGTGCCCTCAACATGCCATCATTTACCAAGATACCAATCCAGGCAACGGAGTGATTCATTCATCAAATAACTGTATGTGGAAATAGTTTCAACCCATTACACTACCAGAGAGCAAGTTTCCCTCACCCACACTCACCCCAAGTATATTTGTTGCATGTAAGTGTGACTCAGATTGATAAAACAAAGTGCTCTAAAGATAGTGGCACCCGTACCTTGTACCAGTTCACCTCTGACGGCTGAAAATCACTGTAACAGCTTTTTCCTGGACAAGGAATAACTCCTTTTCTGAGAACAAGTAGGTTCAAGTTACTCACGCTACTATCTGAACAATTGGCCATCTTCCTTGTTTGAACATCTATGAAAATATTGGCACACTTTCTTTTCCTGTGTGACACGAAAAGAAAACACATGTAAAATCATACAGAGAAAGCTAGATTGTGAAAGGTGATATATACTGGACTAGATATATTGATATATCAGTTTATTGATATATATTGGACTAGATATATTTGATCAGGCTTCCCCAGTCTGATGCCTTCCATATGGTTTGGACTTCAACTCCCATTAGCCATAGTCAGCATAGCCATGCTGGCTGGGACTGTTGGGAGCGCTAGTTATTTATTTACATACCACTAAACCTCTGCAAAGTTTATCAAAAATATACATTAAAATGGCTGATAACATCAAACGTTAAAAAACAAGTTAGCCTAGCAATTTTCAAAATAAAATCAGCAGTTTAAAAACATACATAAAAAAAAGTACATGTTAGAATATATAATAAATTTACATGTCTGGGTAGGCTTGCTCAAACAAAATATGATGAAGAAAATAAGCTCTGCGTAGAATTCTCGAAATACTAGTGCACACATCCACAAAAGGTCTGACTCAGATGTGTCATGGCAACTGACCTGTTCTTGCAGACATATGTTCCAGAATGCTGAACTGTTATTGGATTAAACCATAGGGCATTTCCCTGTAGTCTGGGGTTGATGGTTTCTTTTCTGAGAAGCACTGGGTCTCCCCCGTCTCTTGATCGCCAGATCCACTGAAGCTGGCTTTCATGAAGACGAGAAAAGTTAAAAATTGAGGCAGGGTTCTCTGGTAGTACGTCACACGACACAACAAATGCCTGGCCACTGATGGCCCGGTACTTCACATCAGGTTTTTTGCGAAGACATTCTGAAAAGATAAAGAGATCTGTGCAATCATGTAAAAGTTCCATTCTTGGGTTACTTCCAGACAACCTATTCAAGAAACATTTGACTGTGGGGAGATTAAATGATGTTGCAGCAAGTATTTGCCTTCATTTTCCCATCACTTATCACAAAAAAGAGAAAATATTCTGGGTTTGTTTCATAACAGCTCCTAATCAGCTTTAACTGTGCAGCCTAAATTGGGCAAGAAGTGATTGAATCCCACCATAAAATAGAGGGGGGGAGGCGTCTGTAAGCTCCCTGAGATTTTTATACTTCTCACCCCTTTAGAAAACTTTGCAGAATTTTATCTGAATATTCTCCACTGGTACCTAGGCAATGTGAAGGATGCAAAATTGTAGAGGCAACCAACAGACTTCCTGCTCCTGCAGAAAGGGACTTTAGGGGGGGGGCAGGATATGGAAGCTGTGCTACTGGCATTGCTAATTGTGAAATTCTATAGTTTAGTCAATGTCAAAGAAAATACATTGAGCTGTCATTTACTTGTAGGCCTCCCCACGCAGAAATCGGGCGCAATATCAAAAACCTGCCACTATGAAGATGACAGTTTTCAAACTTTTCAATGCAGGCATAAAACATGCAGTGGCCTGTGAGCATTGCAGGGGGTTGTACTAGGCCAGGCTTCCTCAAACTCGTCCCTCCAGCTGTGTTGGGACTACAGCTCCCATCATCCCTATCTAGTAGGACCAGTGGTCAGGGATGATGGGAATTGTAGTCTCAAAACATCTGGAGGGCCGAGTTTGAGGAAGCCTGGACTAGACAACCCTTGGGGACCCTCCGAGCTCTATGATTCTATGAAAATGCGGGCTGAGAGGACTGTTACCACCTTTGAAAATGAGCATTTAAAGCATGTTAAGGAAGAGTATAACACGATGTCTTACCTCGAAAACCTCTGACTTCTGCTCTTTCCATTAATGTCAGAAAAAGATAACTGAGTATTAGCATTGCTTTCTGCCACTGCCTTTCTTCGTTTGGCAATGAACCTTCATGGCAGAGATGGCCTGATTTATTTCCCTGGGGTTATTTTCTATAGCTGTAAAAACATAACAAAACAAAACAATAAGTGGCCAAGTCTCTTTGAAACTAACTCGTTCCAGACAGCTGCTAGGTGGAAAGATAGTCCAGGCAAACAGGAGTATTTTATAGCCAATGGGAAAGGGCTTTGTGGTGGGAAAGCCAGGAGGTAGGAACCCTGTGGTCTATCAGATATTGGGTTTCAACTCCCATCAGATCTTTCTAGTGATGATGGAGTTGCAGAGCAGGAACATTTGGAGGGCCATAGGTTCTGCACCTCTTCTGTAAAGAAAGTATTATACCTGCTACAGCTTCGTTCTGTAACCTCCCCATCATATCAAGTTGGACCTGCTCAGCTAAGCAGAATCTCTAGCTCTTAGCACATGATTCCTCCTTCCCAGGAGCTGCTTTCCCTTTTGCAAAACCCCTAGAGAATTTTGTTTTAGAAAGGGAAGGGAAGGAGCCACACCTCCCAGCAATTCACCAATTCTGCCCACCTTGAAAAATATCCAGAATGTCCCAAAGTATGCCAAAGAATTTGAAAAATATCTTCATGTATGCAACAACGGCAGCGAGAGTCTTAATAGCACAAGGATGGAAGAACGAGGAAATCCCGAGTAAAGAATGATGGCAAGAGAAATTGATGGACTATGCAGAACTGGCAAAACAGACACATAAATTACAGGACAAGGATAACTGTGACTTCAAAGATGAATGGGAACCTTTTACAGAGTATCTAAAGATCCAACAAAGTGAATTGGACTCCTTGGCAGGCTTTGAATAAACACTCACAGACTTTTTAACGATAATCACCAGTTAGACAAATTAAGGATTTATACAATTTTGTAACATGCAGATAGTAGCATTTATAGAGAAACCAGAGATAGGAACTGAGTGAAGTCAGGGTGGTGTGGGGAGGGTGGGTTGTTTTATGGGAGGGGGGAATTAAGGGTGATATGTTTTAAGATAATATGCTCTGTCTAAATTCCTAATTTAAAAAAAATTCTTTAAAAACTACAACCAGAATGTCCCAAAGTAGGGCTTCTGTTTTGGCTCAGGCCCAGCAATCACTGAACACACACACACGCATACACACCCCGTAGCTGCACATTACAGGAGAAGGTGGCTGTTCAGCAGTCTGCCTTTCAAGGAAGCATCCGCCATCACCCAGAAGCTTCCAAGGAATCTCAGGGTTCTCCAGAGTAAATTTGAAGAACATTGTTGTAGAACCACCTATAGAGATTAAGTGCCAGAGCTCAAGAACAGAGCAGCTGTTCTGCAGGTCCCAACAAAACAGCTGGCAAGGAAGTGTATTGCCACACACCTGACCTCCCCTTGGCTGCATCACACTGTGCTTTCTGGCAGAGATGGGAGGAAGGGTGTGGTGGCTGGAAGCTCAGTGCAAGGCAGGAGCAGCAGTGGCTCTCGCTTCACCCCTTTCCCTCCTGATAAGCACAGTATTGCAGCCGATAGGAGGCTAGGTGCATGTTCCCAAGTTTGATCCCTGGCATCTCCAGTTAGGACTGTGAAAAGCTTTTTGTCGGAAACCCCAGAGACAGGTTTATGTAAAAGTAGGGGCTTATGCAAAGCGTTCAGTCCAGGCAATTGTATTTGCATTTATTTAAAAAACAAATAAAATTTGTTTTTTAAAAAAAAAAAAATAAGAATACTGAGCTAGGTGAACCAATGTTTCCATAACAAGTACAAGTTTGGTGTGGTTATTAAGAGCACCGTCTATAAACCTGGAAGTTCCGGGTTCCGAGTTTGGTTTAGCCATTGGATTGTCTGGGTTCTGCTATCAATTGGCGTTCACCATCTATAATATGGGGAAAACCACAGATACTGTGTTGCCTTTGGGATTGCTGAGAAAGACAATGTTTATTACTTTGGCGGGATGCTACAAAATACTAAGGTAAATAATTGCTCTTCCTACATCGCAAGGAAATGTTTCATTGGCGAACCCAGTGGCATCTTTATCTGTCATTTAAGATTATATAACTAAATCTAATAAATAGACTGAATAGCTTATTTACTTGTTTTTATCCTGTATTTTATTCTGTGAACCTCCCTGAGAACTTATGTTGAAGGGCGGTATATAAATCTAATAAATAAAATGAAATAATAAGTAATTGTCTTCTAAAATAAGATGGTATTATAGCTTTCATTCAAAATTCTAAAAAAGGTATTGCAGAAATCTTAGGCTGCAACCCTATGTACACTTCCTGCCCCCTTGCAGGCAAGTAAGTCCCTCTGAACTTCAGACAGACATGCATCAAATCGCTCTATTGGAGTATTATGGTGAAATGAACATATGTGACTGGCGTATTGGAATACAAATCCAGTACCTACATTGGCTCCCAGTACATTTCCGAGCACAGTTCAAAGTGTTGGTGCTGACCTTTAAAGCCCTAAACGGCCTCGGTCCAGAATATCTGAAGGAGCGTCTCCTCCCCCATCGTTCTGCCCGGACGCTGAGGTCCAGCTCCGAGGGCCTTCTGGCAGTTCCCTCACTGCGAGAGGCCAAGTTACAGGGAACCAGGCAGAGGGCCTTCTCGGTAGTGGCGCCCGCCCTGTGGAACGCCCTCCCATCAGATGTCAAAGCGATAAACATCTACCTGACATTCAGAAGACATCTGAAGGCAGCCCTGTTCAGGGAAGTTTTTAATATGTGACATTTTAGTGTATCTTTCATCTTTGTTGGAAGCCGCCCAAAGTGGCTGGGGAAACCCAGCCAGATGGGCAGGGTACAAATAATAAATTATTATTAGTAGTAGTAGTAGTATTTCAGTTTCAGAATATTTATTGCAAGACAGCGTTAGAGTAGAATGTTAAAAGGGGGAGGTAAATTTGATTATAATTTAAATTCTCCACTAAACAACTCAGGGTGGGGACTGTTCAGATAGCATTCACATCACCCATTTACAGAGAGCCTTACTTTTACTTCACATTTTGTAATAAATGATGCCAGCATATAAATCAGCTATTATAAAGAGGCTTTTAGCACTATGTGATATTCCCTCTCCAAAACCCTATAGATTTCTTTCCATTCACTTACAGAAAGCGGGGGATCACGATCACCCCTGAAATATAATTATCAGTGGCAAAACAAGAAAGAGAAATAGACATTCAGAAAATAAACCTCTTCAGCTTAAGTAAATAGAAAGGTTGGCTGAAAAGTAGTCAGAGAACAATAGTATTAAATGTTTTGCATTCTGAAAAGAGACTGTTAATCTGAGAAGGCTACCTTACCTCTGCATCTACGCAGCTGTGTTAAGAGCTGTGGTTAGCTCTCAAATGGATATAGCGTGTTTCCTTTCAATCAGAATTTCCTTTGCCTCGTCATCTCTTCTTTCTTTCGTTTTTTCATCAAGTACACATTTCCAGCAACTTTTCTTGTAAAAAGGGCAGGGGAAAACAGCGTAACAAACATGGTTACAACACCCTGCTACTATGTGAAAAGTGTTCAAGTTTGCAACAACATTGCTTCCCCTTACACTTCCTAAATTTGCAATCAGTAATGAAGGGTATAGACCAATAGAGGCTTCCTTTCCCGTGTTTTCTCTCTCCTGCCCCACTTTCCCCTCCCTTCAGTTTATCCTCCCAAGTCACCAACTGGTATCTAGTTCTGGCCCTCTGAAGTGACACACAATGTGAGTTGGGCATTTCTGACAATTGGGAAAGGCACTGAGTGAATCCTCTCTTGCCCTTTCACACTTGAGCAATGTTGCTGTTTAGTAGTTTAGTTGTGTCTGACTCTTCGTGACCCCATGGACCAGAGCACGCCAGGTACTCCTGTCTTCCACTGCCTCCCGCAGTTTGGACAAACTCATGCTGGTAGCTTTGAGAACACTATCCAACCATCTTGTCCTCTGTCGTCCCCTTCTCCTTGTGCCCTCCATCTTTCCCAACATCAGAGTCTTTTCAGGGAGTCTTCTCTTCTCATGAGGTGGCCAAAGTATTGGAGCCTCAACTTCACGATCTGTCCTTCCAGTGAGCACTCAGGGCTGATTTCCTTAAGAATGGATAGGTTTGATCTTCTTGCAGTCCATGGGACTCTCAAGAGTCTCCTCCAGCACCATAATTCAAAAGCATCAATTCTTCGGCGATCAGCCTTCTTTATGGTCCAGCTTTCACTTCCATACATCACTACTGGGAAAACCATAGCTTTTACTATACAGACCTTTGTTGGCAAGGTGATGTCTCTACTTTTTAAGATGATGTCTAGGTTTGTCATTGCTTTTCTCCCAAGAAGCAGGCGTCTTTTAATTTCGTGGCTGCTGTCACCATCTGCAGTGATCATGGAGCCCAAGAAAGTAAAATCTCTCACTGCCTCCATTTCTTCTCCTTCTATTTGCCATGAGGTGATGAGACCAGTGGCCATGATCTTCGTTTTTTTGATGTTGAGCTTCAGACCATATTTTGCGCTCTCCTCTTTCATCCTCATTAAAAGGTTCTTTAATTCCTCCTCACTTTCTGCCATCAAGTTTGTGTCATCTGCATATCTGAGGTTGTTGATATTTCTTCCGGCAATCTTAATTCCGGCTAGGGATTCATCCAGCCCAGCCTTTCGCATGATGAATTCTGCATATAAGTTAAATAAGCTTGGAGACAATATACAGCCTTGTTGTACTCCTTTCCCAATTTTGAACCAATCAGTTGTTCCATATCCAGTTCTAACTAGCTTCTTGTCCCACATAGAGATTTCTCAGGAGACAGATGAGGTGATCAGGCACTCCCATTTCTTTAAGAACTTGCCATAGTTTGCTGTGGTCGACACAGTCAATGGCTTTTGCATAGTCAATGAAGCAGAAGTAGATGTCTTTCTGGAACTCTCTAGCTTTCTCCATAATCCAGCGCATGTTTGCAATTTGGTCTCTCTGGTTCCTCTGCCTCTTCCAAATCCAGCTTGCACTTCTGGGAGTTCTCGGTCCACATACTGCTTGAGCCTTCCTTGTAGAATTTTAAGCATAACCTTGCTAGCGTGTGAAATGAGTGCAATTGTGTGGTAGTTGGAGCATTCTTTGGCACTGCCCTTCTTTGGGTTTGGGATGTAGACTGATCTTCTCCAATCCTCTGACCACTGCTGAGTTTTCCAAACTTGCTGGCATATTGAGTGTAGCACCTTAACAGCATCATCTTTTAAAATTTTAAATAGTTCAGCTGGAATACCATCACTTCCACTGGCCTTGTTATTTGCAGTGCTTTCTAAGGCCCATTTGACTTCACTCTCCAGGATGTCTGGCTCAAGGTCAGCAGCCACACTACCTGGGGTGTACGAGACATCCATATCTTTCTGGTATAATTCCTCTGTGTATTCTTGCCACCTCTTCTTGATGTCTTCTGCTTCTGTTAGGTCCCTACCACCTTTGTCCTTTATTATGGTAATCTTTGTACGAAATGTTCCTTTCATATCTCCAATTTTCTTGAACAGATCTCTGGTTCTTCCCATTCTGTTGTTTTCCTCTATTTCTTTGCACTGCTCATTTAAGAAGGCCTTCTTGTCTCTCCTTGCTATTTTTTGGAAATCTGCATTCAATTTCCTGTATCTTTCACTATCTCCCTTGCATTTTGCTTGCCTTCTCTCCCCCGCTATTTGTAAGGCCTCGTTGGACAGCCACTTTGCTTTCTTGCATTTCCTTTTCATTGGGATGGTTTTCGTTGCTGCCTCCTGTATAATGTTGCGAGCCTCTATCCATAGTTCTTCAGGCACTCTGTCCACCAGATCTAAATCCTTAAACCTGTTCCTCACTTCCACTGTGTATTCATAAGGGATTTGGTTTAGATTGTATCTTACCGGCCCAGTGGTTTTTCCTACTTTCTTCAGTTTAAGCTTGAATTTTGCTATAAGAAGCTGATGATCTGAGCCACAGTCAGCTCCTGGTCTTGCTTTTGCTGACTGTATTAGAGCTTCTCCATCTTTGGCTGCAGAGAATATAATCAATCTGATTTCGATGCTGCCCATCTGGTGATGTCCATGTGTAGAGTCGTCTCTTGTGTTGTTGGAAAAGCGTGTTTGTGATGACCAGCTTGTTCTCTTGGCAGAACTCTATTAGCCTTTGCCCTGCTTTGTTTTGATCTCCAAGGCCAAACTTGCCAGTTGTTCCTTTTTAACTCTTGATTCCCTACTTTAGCATTCCAATCCCCTATAATGAGAAGAACATCCTTCTTTGGTGTTACTTCTATAAGGTCTTGTAAGTCTTCATAGAATTGGTCAATTTCAGTTTCTTCAGCACCAGTAGTTGGTGCATAAACTTGGATTACTGTGATGTTAAAAGGTCTGCCTTGGATTCGTATTGAGATCATTCTATCATTTTTGAGATTGCATCCCACTACAGCTTTCGCCACTCTTTTGTTGACTATGAGGGCCACTCCATTTCTTTTACGGGTTTCTTGCCCACAGTAGTAGATAAGAAAGTCATCTGAACTGAATTCGCCCATTCCTGTCCATTTTAGTTCACTGATGCCCAGGATGTCAATATTTATTCTTGCCATCTCATTTTTGACCACATCCAACTTACCAAGGTTCATGGTTCTTACATTCCAGGTTCCAATGCAATATTTTTCTTTACAGAATTGGACTTTCCTTTCGCTTCCAGGCATATCCGCAACTGAGCGTCCTTTCAGCTTTGGCCCAGCCGCTTCATCAGCTCTGGATCTACTTGTACTTGTCCTCCGCTCTTCCCCAGTAGCATGTTGGACGCCTTCCGACCTGAGGGGCTCATCTTCCAGCGTCATAACTTTTATATGCCTGTTGTCTTTGTCCATGGAGTTTTCTTGGCAGGGATACTGGAGTGGCTTGCCGGTTCCTCCTCCAGGTGGATCACGTTTGGTCCAAACTCTCCACTATGACCTGTCCATCTTGGGTGCCCTGCTCGGCATGGCTCATAGCTTCTCTGAGTTATTCAAGCCCCTTCGCCACGGCAAGGCAGTGATCCATGAAGGGGACTTGAGCAATAGATCCTTGCAATTCTGCACTGGAACGAAAAGCATATTACACAGAGACTACAATTCCCATCATCCCCAACCACTGGTCCTGCTAGCTAGGGATCATGGGAGTTGTAGGCCAAAAATATCTGGAGGGCCGAGGCTGAGGAAGCCTGGATTAGCTCACCCACTATAAACAACACCTATAGGCAGCTGCCACTTCCAGAATATAAAAAAATGCACTACAAACAAAAGCATTTTAGCCCCTTCAATATTATTTTGCATTATTTTATTATTATTTATTAGATTTGTATACTGCCCTATACCTGCAGGTCTCAAGATAAAAATCCCAAGATAAAAATCCCAATATAAAACCAGAAAACACATAAACAAAATAAAAACAAAAACAACCTGTCAGAGCTGCCCCTGGTCCCAGCTCACAGAGGACCAACGCCAGTCCGTTGTTATATTAAATAGTTTTTATTGAAGTTCAGTTTCTCATTTACAGCCACGGTGCGCAGCTCTACGTCTTAAACCCTAGACCGTCGAAGCTCCGTCTGAGTCTCCTCCCCCCAGACACCAGTTTAAGACCCTAGCCTTGCTCCACCTCTTTCTCTGCTCCCTCTTCCTCTGGGTCCTCCTGTCCGCCGGGGTTTTCCCCTTTCTAGACTCTTCTGACGCTGACTCCCCCGAGTCTTCCCCCTCCCTCCGGTGGGCTTTAGGACCTGGTTCCCAATCCGGGCTTCCTGCTGTCCCGCGCGC
Organism: Podarcis muralis; assembly: GCF_964188315.1. Taxonomy (NCBI): domain Eukaryota; kingdom Metazoa; phylum Chordata; class Lepidosauria; order Squamata; family Lacertidae; genus Podarcis; species Podarcis muralis. The sequence continues at coordinate 76,129,759 of NC_135658.1, read as the reverse complement.
CTGTACATTTGAACTTGGCGCGCGCGCCCAGCCTGCCACCTTCTTTCTGACCGTTATACTGCTCCTGTCGCTGCTCCCCTCTTCGGGGACGCTAGCTGGGCCTGACTCCTCCTCCCTGCTTGCCGGAGGAGACGCTGACTCTGACCTATGGGACTCTTCCCCCCCACTACGCTCCGGTGGGGAAGCTGGCCCTGATTTCCAGCTACTGCTCTGGGAGTCTCCGCTGGCCCCCTGCTTCTGGTGTGTCCCCCCTGGGACCCCCCTTGCCCTGGCCATCGGCGCCCCCTTCTGGGAATCTTCTGATTCACTGGAGAGGCTCATGGAATCTCTCGGGTCACTGTCATTCTGCCCTCTGCTGCCCTCAGATTCCTCCCCCTCGCTCTCCATTTCCTCTCTCCCCTGTGCCTCTGCTCCTGAGCCCCTGACACAACCCAATAACCCCCACCCAAATGTGGTATATGGTTGATGCTAGTCTGGCACCGGAATATAGAGATTGTTTACATCCATGGTTTATCTGTCATTGTAGTACAGTAGTGACTGAGGTTAAGTACTTAATTCGTTCCGGAGGTCCGTACTTAACCTGAAACTGTTCTTAACCTGAAGCACCACTTTAGCTAATGGGGCCTCCTGCTGCTGCTGCGCCGCTGGAGCATGATTTCTGTTCTCATCCTGAAGCAAAGTTCTTAACCTGAAGCACTATTTCTGGGTTAGCAGAGTCTGTAACCTGAAGCGTATGTAACCTGAAGCATATGTAACCTGAGGTACCACTGTATCTAGTGAATATAAAAAGAATGAACTTCTGTCTAGTTGAAGCAACTCTACAGTTTAAACTACCAGATGACATGTAATCACGATAAGCATTCCTCACCCTATGGGAGGCTGTGGTTAATGAGTCAGAAGGCTGCTTCCTGCACCAAGCATAAAACCACAAGGCCCAGCATTTATATGATTGTGGTCATGTAAAATGTTGTGTGCTTGCCCCCTGCAGACTGCTGTTGAAGCTGGAAATGGGTGCATTGTGAATACAACAATCTCTCATCAAGAGGAAAGTTAAACTGCTTGCTATAGAGAGTAGGGAAACTAATTGACCTGTTTCATCCCAGACAATGGATTATAATCCCATCCTTGAACCTTGCCCCAGCTATTCAGACTCCTGATCCCTGCACCAGCCTTCAATTTCTTTTCTCCAATGGCAGGGTTGCCATGTGTCCTCTTTTTCCAGGACAGGTCCTCTTTCTCACAGGTATGTAAGATTAGAGATGTCATAGCAACCCATAGTGAAAAACAGGAGTCAGAAAATGTGTCCTCTTTTTTTGCTCTTCAAGATATGGTGACCCTACCAACGGGGCTTGCACATTCACTTGTTGTGCACCAGAGTCCTGGAACTTTTCTGTTTTGGTATTTCGACCTTGCATCTCGTTCAACTTCTTTGCTCTTGTGCTTTTTTCAGGAGTGCTGTAGTACGTTGTAATGGGAATTGGGGTTGCTTGTGCGTAAATTCCAAACTGCTCCAAGCTGTTGGTGTACAAACCTTTCCCTGGTTTGACAGCCCTTACAAGGCGACTGTCTCAGTCACTGGCAGAATCCGTCAGTGGGCGTTTCCTAAACTTCTTCCAACATAAAAATTCCTTGACTCCAAGTCTCCTCCTAGATTCTCTGCGCGGAAGCTTTCTGCGCAGCATGGGTGTGCCAAGCGGAGGTCCTGTGCTCTCCCCGCTGATCTCACTGGAAGAGTCTCGGAGCCTTCCCTCCGAAGTACTCTCAGCCTCCCCTTTCTTCCTGGTGTCACCTTGATTCCCTTCCCCAGCGGAAGCTCTCTCTCTCTCCTTGCTAGTTCCCTCCCCTGCCTCATTGGGGAGCCTTACCTCTCCTCTTGTCTCTGATGGCAGTTCCCTGACATACGTATATGTACAGAGAGCGGAAAATGGGCAGGTGAAAAAGGCTTGCGGCTTGAAATGGCAAAATGGAATACCTCCTAGCGAGTAAACCCAGTCAGCAGACACCTTGCTACTTGAAAATCAGACTGGAGAGTTGGTACAGTACTAGATAATTGTAGAAAGTTTAGCCATTCTCTGCATACTTGATACAGCACCAAGGTATTATTGCAACCAAGTATAATACTATTGACATTTTCTTTTCATTATTCAATAAATCTGAAGACAGATAGCTAATCCACTGTGGTTTATTGTAGCTCCTTATCAGATTCAGCAACGTCTGGTTTTAAAAGTGAGATAACAAACCAAGGCAACATATATTATATTTCTACAAATATCTTGTTCCCACCCAGCGTGTCTTTTGAAAGTAAAAATAGCACCACAGTTGGAGTGTGTGCACACAGATGCAGACATTTATTTTTTGGAAATATCTATAGACTGCAGTTTCATAAAAAACACAGCAAGGCAATATACAGCATATAAAATTACTATAAGATTTTTTTAAAAATCATTATAAACACCATTTTTTAAAATAATCAATAAATACAGGTTGGTAAAAATAATTTCACATTGCAAAGGCTTGTCTGAATATTACAATTTCAGGAGATGTATAAAAGAAGGCAGGAGCGTTTCCTGCTGATCCTCTCTTGGCAAGGAGTTCCACAGGACAGGGTCTGCAACACTGAAGGCAGCAAACATATGAATGACATCTGTCCATATAAGGAGGCAAAATATTCTCTATTGAGTCCTATGTTGAGCTGGCTTCCAGAGAGTGCTGCATCTACTTAAAGATCACACGGTATATTTTCTGACACATTTTGTTTTGGGGATATGAGACACAAAACTTCCCAAATATAGTCACTCTAATTGCAAACAGTCAACAGCCTGTAGCAACATCTTGTTCTAAAGAGACTCTGATATAAAGCTAGTAGCCTTACTAAGATGAAACCTGAGTGAAGACCATCAGAGGTGGCTGAATTGGTCATGCTCTGTCCTGGAATGTACATCTCACAAAATAGTTGGTTCCTTCATTGAGGAGGGCTTAGCAGGCATCGCATAGCGGAGCTTCTTCCAAAACCTGGAATTTAAAGCGAGTGACTTCTCTTCTTTCCATTTCAGCACGTGGCTTGGTGAAAGAAGTTTCAAAGACTTGGGCAAGAAATCAAAGTCACGTATAGCCATATATTCTATTAGTATCACTTTAATGTTCTTCTCAACCAAGGCCTTGTGAAGCCCGGTCTCAAGTTCAAACATGACTTTGTCAGAGATGTAGTTCTTACTCAGTATGATGATTAATCTTCTACTTCTGTCAATATATGACTGGACTTCATCAACAGCAGCTGCAGGCAGAAGAGGGAGCAGTTATAATGGAAACATCTGAAATAGCATTGGTCTATTAATACATTACACAAATTACAAACATGAGAGGCCTGTGGAAATGTGCTAATGCTGTCTCTTCTGCCACAAAGCAGCATAGAAAAGTTGAAAGTGAATTATTTCTGATTTTAGAATAAAGTTTATGTATATATATATTGTGTGTGTGTGTGTGTGTGTGTGTGTGTGTGTGTGTAACAATATAACTATATAACTATGAGTAGTATCACATTTTACAGCTGGAGAACACTGAGGCACAATAATAAATGACTAGCTCACAATTAGTCAGCGAGTTCATGACAAAGAATTCTTAAGCAAAAATTCCAGTAAACGGCAATAGTGAGTGATTCTGGGCATGTGCAGAATGCCTTTCACTCACAACCAAGCAATCTCAGCCTCCCCCCCCCCCCCCCCCCCCGCAATCCCACGCTTAGAATTAAGAATTTAAAGTCAGAAGTCCATTTTCAACTAAGAAGTCTATTTTCAGCATCAGGACAGAGTCCTGGAGTCAAAGAAGAAAATGGCAGGTTGCGAATACTTTAAAGGACACCAGTTGTTTTCTTTTGCCCTTGATGAACTGCACTAATGTGATGTTCTGAGGTCTCTGAGAAACTGTGAGGAAACGACTTCTACGAAGGCAGGAAGGCATGTGGGCATGTAAGCGGCAGAACTTCATACCTGGTCTGTGATATTATCAGAAGCAACTCACACTTCCTTTAAATCAACACCACTTGTTAACCAAACGATAAAACCGTCACCTACTATGGTCACAGATTCTTGTTTGGCACAGAGGAATAAACGATCAGCAAAACAAACATCTATGTCACCCTTAAGGGTAACAAGGCAAAGGACTCGCCCTTCTCTGGTAGGCTTCCCTCCCCCTTCCATTACAGAAGGACAAAACATTACATTTCCCCCCAATAACAAACATTTGTAATGCCCTTTCAGCCAGCGAGGCACTGCCCCCCACCTCCAAGAGGAGGTCACCCATTGGTCAATATGAATTGAAGCAGTGGGCAGGAGTTTGAGCCAGCTGCCCAGGCGGCCAAGGCCAGCCACCCGGTAAAAGGGGTAAGCGTCCATTTTTCCTCAATCTGAAAAGCGCCTTAGAATAATGCAGCGGAAAGAAAAGGCATTTCTCTCCTCCAAAATCTTAATATATCTGTCAGATCTAATGTAGCAGGGGACTCCTGTCTGTCAAAATTGATAATACTGGGTGGTCCAGCTCAGTATATGGCAGTTTCATATGTCCAACGTTCTCTCTGGACCTCAAGGACGATGGGGGAAGTAATGTGAATCAAAGCCCAATAGCAGATAGTTGAAAAGATACAAGCTGATAAGGCTATTTCTTCCAGCAAGAAATAGTTCGGGTCCAGACTTCTAAAATGATTGGTTCCCTTGGCAAAACATGAGTAAAGGGGACAATATTAAGTCATCCCACACCCGTGCAGGGCAAATGGTTTTGTTTTTATCCCTTTGTAGACGCAATCTGTTTGTTTCCAACCAACTCGGCATACACAAAGATGAGTTTGGCTGCTTAGTCATGCAGCCCATAAGGTAGAAAAAATATATATTAACTTGACCTTGGTTTGAATTGTGAAAATACTGAAGTCAGTTGGATCCAAGTCAGAGTTCATTACAAATCTAAAAATTATGAGCAACTAGATTTGACTTATAAATAGATTAACAGATTTCTTCTAATATAGCTCCTAACTGCTCAAGTACACCTTGCATGGCTAAATTCTGCTACAAAACATCCCTCATTTTGATATGCATTTTAATTTTTCAAAAAAGAATCAGGGTTAACACCCATGAAAAGGGGTTATTAGTGCTGTCCTTTAAAGCCCTAAATGGCTTTGGCCCTGTATACCTGAAGGAGCATCTCCATCCTCATCGTTCAGCCTAGACACTGAGGTCCAGCTCCAAGGGCCTTCTGATGGTTCCCTCATTGCGAGAAGCGAAGTTACAGGGAACCAGTGGCACCCGCTCTGTGGAACGCCCTCCCATCAGATGTCAAGGAAATAAACAATTATCTAACTTAGAAGACATCTGAAGGCAGCCCTGTTTAGGGAAGTTTTTAATGTTTGTTGTTTGCTGTGTTTGATGTTTTAATTTGTTGGAAGCTGCCCAGAGTAGCTGGAGCAACCCAGTCAGTTGGGCAGCATGTAAATATATTATTATTATTATTATTATTATTATTATTATTATTATTGACAATTTTTGCATATTGTCAAAAACTACTCAATAAGACAGTAACAACACATCCACCTACCTCCTCCAGGAGAGATATCCCGTTCAAAGATACACAGTTTGTATCCAAAATGTTTTTCTAATATTGTGGGCAAAATGTTCAGTGCAAATTTTCTCTCTTCGTCACATATGGGTATAGAGTCTTTCAGGTAAGACACAAATGCATCATATATTTTACCATCTGGAAAAAAAAATTCACCTGTGAAGTATTTATGTGTTCTGTCTATTTTTAAAAAGACATTCCTTGTGCAATTACTGGAACTACCGGTAATTGTGCACCTCCTGCATTTCTTGAAGGTAGCCACTTATCCTTCATTCCATGCAGCCTAATAAACTGAAAGGTCCTTCCCGTAGCAACCGGGGAATGCTGCAACAGAAAAGCTTAAAAAGCAAATACAACCCTGTCTGCCTCCCCAACCAAGACCTACAAAATTCATTTTTGCTCAGGCAAAACAGCTCTTCACCCACCCCACCCTAAATCAAACCTTACTATGTTTTACCTCCAATCGTTTCATCCTTCCCTGTGACATCTCTGTACAATAAAACAAGGTCAACTTTGAATATCACAGACAGAATGACTGCAAGAACAGAAACAAGGGAAAGAAAGATCACTGCGATAATTCCAGGGGTAAAGACCCGCAAGGGTATGTCTCGATTCGTTTCTGGAAAACAAAAGGAGGCAACACACGATTGAGACGGAGCCCTCCAAATAAATACTCTTCTCAAGAAAAACTGCAATAAGTCTATCCCAAGGGTAGCCAACATACCCCTCCAGCCACAGTGTTGCTTCACTACAGTTCCCATATTCCCCCTGGCTGAGGCTGATGGGAACTGGAGTTCAACAACATCTACAGGGCACCACATTGGGGGCCCCTGGTCTATACTGATGCCGGAACACTCTGCTATTAAGTGTTTGCCCAGTATGTTTTTAGGCAGAAAAAGGGATGGCGCATGTTGTCATGCCTCTTGCTTCCTATGATCTAAGCCCTGTTTAGGGAAGTTTTTTATGTTTGATCTTTTATTGTGTTTTTAATGATCTGCTGGGAGCCAATTGGAGTAGCTGGGGAAACCCAGCCAGATGGCCGGGGTATAAATAGTATATTATTATTATTATTATTATTATTATTATTATTATTATTATTATTATTATTATTATTATTATCATTACTACAGTATGATGATATTATCTATCCTCAATTCGTGAGGTCATGCTTCTTCTGCTCTCAAATTCTAACAAACTGAGCCCCATGAAATCCATTTGTTCTTGTTCATTTACAGTCAACATCCAAGAGGCGACCAAAGCTCCCCCCCCCAAAAAAAAAAATAAACCACATGTTTGTTGAGATAATGTGATTGTGAGGAGGAGCGTTTGAAAGAGAGAACTGGTGGGTGCTTAACACTTCCCCCCCTCCCCACCAATTCTTCCTGACAAGCTGTCTCCACAGCAAGACTTCATGAGTCAAAATGTCCAGCTTGGGGGGGGGGGGAGCATGTCTATTACAATCTCAGACCAAGATCGCCAAGAAAAAGTAGCAGCCCTGTATGTATTTGCCACTACAAACGTTGACCTGTGCTGAGAGATCCGGCACTAGTCTTTTTCCCGGATTACACCAACACCAGGATGCTAGATCTAGTTAGGGGAACTATCACTAATTTTGTCAGCTAAGAGAAACAGCCGCGGGCAGAAACATATAATCACAGAATTGAACAGCTGGAAGGGACCACAAAGGTCATCCAGGCCAACCCACTGCAAGGCAGGGATTTTTTGGCCCAGCATGGTGCTTGAACCCACAACCCTGAGATTAAGAGTCTCAGGTAGCTACTGACTGAGCTACCTTTGCCGTTGCTATTTCCCACTTTCTTTCAAATAAGGTAAACTAATTCTAAAAGAAGGGAGCACTCAAGTGAGACAGAAATACTAAGTACTGTAGTATTGCACTAATTGTTGTACTATCAACAATTTGAGGCCCCCATCCAGAGGACTGCTTCTTAGGCTTCCACACGAAAGCTCTGATTTTCCTTGCATAAGTGCTTTGCACTTCCGTTGTATCTGGTCCACAAACAGGCCCCAGTTAATATTCTTTGTGGGTGACGGGCATTAGAAGAAAACCATACAGTACCTCTCTGCAGTGTAACTATTTGCTTTTCAGGGTAACCAGCTGCCACAAAATTGCATATGTATGAAAAATTGATGTCCGCCTCTTTAACACTCTTGATCCACAACTGCTTCAAAGAATAGTTTTTCCCTTCTTCTTGACTGTTAGAAGAAAAGAAAAGAATGTGAGACGTCTTTCATCGGTCAGCTTGATTCTTGTAATCTAATTTCAGGATACAAATCTTCAATGGCAGATCACTGAAGAAAATCTTAGAATCATAGAATCATAGTTCAACTCCCTGGAATGCAGGAATCTCAGATCAAGAATCCATAACAGAAGAAGAGCCCTTTATGATTGTGCTACAGTAAGTTGAGAAATAACCCACCCTCTCCAACTAAATAAATCTTCTTACTGCAGCTTCATTGGGTACAAACTAGAGGCTGTGCCCAATATTAGTAATGCTCAGAGTAGACAGATTGAAACAAATGGACCTGATTAACTTGGGTCCATTAATTTCAAAGGGCCCACTCTCAGTATGATTAATGTTGGCTACAACCCTAGATATTTAGTGTGGCATTTCTATGTTTCCTTCTGTCACTGTTTATGGGGGAAGATCTGTCATGCACAGGGATGATCCTATCATAGTTCACACAATCTTTGCAAGGCACTGCTTTATAAACCCTTTTTATGATCTTTTATTTAGCATGAACATGTATTTATGGATATATATATATATATATATATATGCAGGTTTTGGTGTCCTCGGGTATCTTCCCGTGTAAAAGTTGGGGTGTCTAGGCGACGTTTCGACGAGGTCTCACTCATCATCTTCAGGCTGGTGCTTTCGGCTTCTTGTTACTGGAACAGAGCAGGATCTCAGTGTTTGAGTTCCTATAAATACTGTTGAGGAGTTATGGTGTATAGCCTCCAATGTTCTGGGCAGAGAGGAAGAAAAAACTTCCTCTCTCTTCCAACACATGAAAGAAACAGGACACGAAATTAATTTTGCAGATTCCAAATTGCTCTCTAACATGGAACATCACCACAAGAGAATAATCATGGAAGCCATCGAGATAGAGAAACACCCTCACAACATGAACAAGCGTGACGACACATCCCGCTTGCCAGACATCTGGAAATTAGCCCTCCCCACAAAAACTGACACCAGATCCAGAGGCACACAGAACGCCATCACCAATCAACCACACCAGACCCAAACCCAGACCCTCTCCACAGATAAATTACAGACACCATCCAGTAGCCAAACCATGGTGGCACCTCCGGATGCTGCACCCCCCTGCAATCCCTACACAGATCTGGCTGGCACAGGCCACAAAACCACAGCTCGCCCCTATACACGAAGCCAAGCCAGAGCACAACTAAATGTAGTACACCCATCTTCTCAGAAAAACTCTTCACAAAGTTCAAGAGGTCAAGACACAAAGGCTTTAGCAACTAATCCACACCTAATGACCCACCTAAGTGGTACTCAGGATATCACTCAAGAAATCACTCAAGATATCCCTCAAGCAATTAAGGAACAAAAGAAGAAAAGGCACACTAGCCTGGGAACTTCCTCTCTGCCCAGAACATTGGAGGCTATACACCATAACTCCTCAACAGTATTTATAGGAACTCAAACACTGAGATCCTGCTCTGTTCCAGTAACAAGAAGCCGAAAGCACCAGCCTGAAGATGACGAGTGAGACCTCGTCGAAACGTCGCCTAGACACCCCAACTTTTACACGGGAAGATACCCGAGGACACCAAAACCTGCATTCCTGTACCCGTGAAAATCTACGAAAGCATATATATATATATATATATATATATATATATATATATATATATATATATAATTTAAAAACTATATACCACCTGTTTTGGACTGCTTACACACTATACAGTGGTACCTCAGGTTACATATGCTTCAGGTTACATACGCTTCAGGTTACAGACTCTGCTAACCCAGAAATAGTACCTCGGGTTAAGAACTTTGCTTCAGAATGACAACAGAAATCGTGTGGTGGTGGTGCAGCAGCAGCAGTGGGAGGCCCCATTAGCTCAAGTGGTTCTTCAGGTTAAGAACAGTTTCAGGTTAAGAACGGACCTCCAGAACGAATTAAGTACTTAACCCGAGGTACCACTGTACATTTAAAGTGAGAATCCTGGGAATTGTTAATGGTACTGGGAATTGCAGCTCTGTAAGGGAGTAAAGGGACGCGGGTGGCGCTGTGGGTTAAACCACAGAGCCTAGGACTTGCTGATCAGAAGGTCGGCGGTTCGAATCCCTGCGACAGGGTGAGCTCCTGTTGCTCGGTCCCTGCTCCTGCCCACCTAGCAGTTCGAAAGCACGTCAAAGTGCAAGTAGATAAATAGGTACCGCTCTGGCGGGAAGGTAAACGGCCTTTCCGTGCGCTGCTCTGGTTCGCCAGAAGTGGCTTAGTCATGCTGGCCACATGACCCAGAAGCTGTACGTCAGCTCCCTCGGCCAATAAAGTGAGATGAGCGCCGCAACCCCAGAATCGTCCGCGACTGGACCTAATGGTCAGGGGTCCCTTTACCTTTAAGGAAGTAAACTACAGTTCCCAAGATTCTTTGCATCAAGAATATTTGATTTATATGTGCTTTAAATGTACAGTGTGTATGCCGCCGTATTGCCATTTCCTGGTAAAATGGAAATACAGAATATGACATACAAAGTCCAAAGTAAAACAAAAACACCTAAAACCCACAATGGTTAACATTCAGCCAAGCTGAAGTGAGAGAGGTCTAGTGAAGTAACACCATGCAGGGATAGCTAATATAGGATCCTCAAGATGTGGTTTGACTACTACTCCCATCATTCCTTATCATTGGCCATGCTGGCCCAGGACTGATGGGAGTTGTAGTCCAATAACATCGGACGGGAAACATTAGATACCGCTGCCACAATGCTATAATGCTGATTTTTAAAAAATCCTTTTCAGTATTGTTGCCGTTCATTTTTTTTTAATCATTTAATCTTTTTGTAAACCACTTTGAGGTTTTTTTGTTTGTTTTCATAATCAAGCAGTGTATAAATTTATTGAAAGAAGAATAAGAAGAAAAAGGAAAAAGAAGAAGTGTACCTTATCCAGTCCAAAGACAGGGGGGAATCTATAACATGCTAAACCAGTTCACAGATAATGCACACAATATGAACACTAAAGAAAGGTGGAAGAGACAGTGAAAGGAATGCAGTAAATGTAAATAGGCAGATAGTTGCAGAGAAGAGTGCAAAATTGAAAGTGATAATTTTGTTGTATTGTGCACCTTCCCAATCCTCTAGACACTTGGTTGAATCCAGGCTTAGGCTATCTACACACTAACCCATTTGTAGCACCAAAAATGTAGTTTTCGTCAATCTGGAACAATCCATGTAAACATCCTGCTTTCAATCTAAACTGATTCTAGATCCTGCCATGGACACAGCTGGCTATTAAACACCAGTTTGTGTCTGTCGTACAAAGAAGCCCCATGGTTGTATTTTATTTTAGGTGGTTAGGTAAGAATGCAAGACAGAGAACACAGGAAATCACAACATGCCAAAATGCCAAGGACTATATAAACATTGATACACAGTATTTTTCCACCAACATTACTTACTAATGGTATTCCATTTCACATGGCAAGTCGTTGTCCTCACAGCGACCTATCATGTCATCTTGGTGTGCCCAGTAAAGCAGAAAGTCTTCAACTACATTGTTAGAGTAACCTAAAAAAGCTGTGCAGTTGAGGATTTCCTTTTTACCTAAGCAGAACATGTTTCAAAATTAATAATTTAGGGGGCCTTTAATAAATACACCCAATTGTTATTAAAGCGGAAATGATTGCCTAATTTGTTTTCATTTATTTGTGAAATTTCTGGCCCACCTTCCACTATGTAGGCCCAGGGCAGGAATACAAACATTCCTAAAACTATACAACTAAAACCCCATGGGGTGGTATCTAGCCAAGTCATACTCAGAGCAGCGTTTCCTCGATGACAGTGGTTTAAGTTCAACCACATTTTGCTCACAGCAGACCCATTGAAATTAGTGGACTTAAGTTTGTCATGTCCACTGAATTCAATGGGTCTACTCTGAATATAACTAACAACCCACACCTCAAAAGTAAAGAGTCCTCCGGCTGCATCAAAACAGACAATAAACAATACCAGCCGAACGGCTCCATTAAAATCCTCACCCTTTCCCAACGGCCTGGGAGCAGTTGCTTTGCTTCCAACTCCCATTATTTTGTAGTCCTATATTAAGGTCTTAAGGGTGTTTGCTCCAGATTTTTTCAAGATTTCAGAAGGATACTGCCTCATGAGGAAACTGGTGTGGGTTGCTATCTACCACAGAGATGGAAGTGATATCCATGGTTCGGTTAAATATGCAGTTAAAAGTCTCCCATAAGCTTCTTGTGCAGATAACAGCTATGAAAACTTGCACTCTACATGGCCAACCAAAATGATGAATGGATTGTAAATAAATAATAATGGTTTGTTTAGGTTATGGCGGTTATGTGTTTCAAATCAACATAAGTCACTTTAAATTTATTTTGTAAAAAAAATTCTACCTGTAATATATGCATGCATGCATAATCTGCAATAGGCAGTCCGCATGGTTCATGAAATACGTCTACTCTGTCCCCACAGTGTATCTCAGGATGTAATGTCTTACCCATCTACACATTTTGGGGACAAATGTGGCAATGCCTGCTGTCTTCACTTCCAAGCCACACAACCAGCCCATACAACCACACACACTTACACAACTAGCCTTAGAAAACGTTCTCTCATTTTAGAGAAAGGAAGAGGTACCTATTTCCGTTAGGATGGTATAACTTTCGGATCCAATTAGCCCAGGCTTTGTGATTTCCTCAAGACCTTGGGGGTGCAAAACAGCACGTTACTTAAGCCACCCTTTCCCCTAACAGTTCAGTCTAATGTTGACATATTTGAAATTGGGTGAAATAATGTTGTTGTTATAATTGTTGTTATATGATTTGAAAGTAATATCATCATCATCATTCACATAAATCCAGGGTTGACAAAAAGTGCCTGATAGGAACCTGTCAGCTTACAGAGTGTTGATGCAACAAAGCAAATCCCCTGTGCTGCAGAACAGACAAAACTAGACCAACCAGAAACAACACGCAGCTAATAAAGAACTAGCAATAATCAGTAATAATGTAGTGTTTCACAATATCAAATAGTACATACGTGATGTGTCCAAGTACAGTAGTACCTCGGGTTACAAACACCTTGGGTTACAAACACTTCGGGTTACAAACTCCACTAACCCGGAAGTAGTACCTCGGGTTAAGGATTTTACCTCAGGGTGAGAACAGAAATTGCACAGCGGCGGCAGCGGGAGGCCCTATTAGCTAAAGTGGTACCTCAGGTTAAGAACGGTTTCAGGTTAAGAACGGACCTCCAGAACGAATTAAGTTCATAACCAGAGGTATCACTGTATGTCAAATCAAAATAGTAAGCATAACCAATCACTATAACAGAACATCGTGGTTAAAGTCAGATGCCTTTAAACAAGCACATAGCGATTAAGGACAGATGCCTTTGAACAGTCAATCAATGTGCTGCAAAAAAAGTAGGTGCTCCAGCAGAAAACAGAAGAACAGTTTTTCCGGATACAAGCACTGTTTTGAAGATGAATCTTCATCAGCGATTAAAATGTCTACCTACAGGTACATCAAATAACAAAGGATCAGCAGACACTGATACGTGTAAAGGCTGCTAATCCTTTGTTATTTGATTACCTATGGGACCTTAATTGCTATGCGCTTGTTTAAAGGCATCTGACCTTAATCGTGATGTTCTGTTATAGTGAGTGGTTACACTTACTATTTTGATTTAATGTAATAATAATAATAATAATAATAATAATAATAATAATAATAATAATAATAAATTTTATTTATATCCCGCCCTCCCCAGCCGAAGCCGGGCTCAGGGCGGCTAACAACAATAAAACAGTACAAAAGTACAGCACAAACAACACTCCAAAATCATTCATTATAAAATTAATTCAAATCAAGCAACTGGCAACCATTGGGCCAGAGCTCCGCGAAGCATCACATACGCACTATTTGCTATTGTGAAACACTACGTTATTATTGATTATTGCTCATTCTTTATTAGCCGTGTGTTGCTACAGAGTGTTGATGGCAGCTGAGCCTACAGAGAGGAGGCAGAGGGTCTCCAGAAACCAAAGTTAGGCAGACTGTAGGCCCCTTCCATGTATTATCCACACAAAATGGCCTCCACTATAGCCGCGAGCCCTTTGCTGTTTTTACACATGGGAGACCCATTCACGTGGATAACACCTAAAGGTGCTTGTGTGAAGCCTGCATCCCCAGTATCATGTCTTAAAAAACACACCCTAAAAATCAAATACTGAGTAAACAGCAGCATTGCTAAGCACTTAAAAGATTCAGAGCACAGCCACGTGCCACAAACGGACATAAAATTGACACCTGCTAATATGTATTGGGACGCAGGTGGCGCTGTGGGTTAAACCACAGAGCCTAGGACTTGCCTATCAGAAGGTCGGCGGTTCAAATCCCCAAAAACGGGGTGAGCTTCCGTTGCTCGGTCCCAGCTCCTGCCAACCTAGCAGTTCAAAAGCATGTCAAAGTGCAAGTAGATAAATAGGTACCGCTCTGGCGGGAAGGTAAACGGCGTTTCCGTGCGCTGCTCTGGTTCACCAGAAGCGGCTTAGTCATGCTGGCCACATGACCCGGAAGCTGTACGCCGGCTCCCTCGGCCAGTAAAGCGAGATGAGCACTGCAACCCCAGAGTCAGTCACGACTGGACCTAATGGTCAGGGGTCCCTTTACCTTTAATATGTATAGGGGCTCCTGGGTAAGTTGAGATTTAAAGGGTTTAATGCAAAGCAAACTATTGTCCTATTTTTCGCTCCGCCTCTCACCTTCTTTCACTGTTAGTCCTATTGTTTTGGTAGCATTGTATCTCTTTCCTGCATGAACAAATGACTTCACGCATGTGAAGTTTCCAGAATCTCCCGCTGTTAGCTCATCGATAGACCACTCCTCCTTTGTTTGAGGGAGCTTCCTGCAGTCCTGTTTAAAGTGGAGATGTTCCAAAAGGTGTCTTAGAAGCGGCATAAAACATCCAAATACAGTACATGAACAAGTACGCAAACAATGTGGTGAGCCATTCCCTCCCCATGCGTTCTGCCTTCATTATCTTGCTCTAAAGAAACCATGGGTAGGCAAACTAAGGCCGGGGGGCTGGATCCGGCTCAATCGCCGCCTAAATCCAGCCCGCGGACGGTCCGGGAATCAGCGTGTTTTTACATGAGTAGAATGTCTCCTTTTATTTAAAATGCATCTCTGGGTTATTTGTGGGGCATAGGAATTTGTTCATTCCCCCCCCCAAAAAAAATACTCCGGCCCCCCACATGGTCTGAGGGACAGTGGACCAGCCCCCTGCAGAAAAAGTTTGCTGACCTGAGTCTAAATATTTTGTCACAACCTTGTAGTTAGTTGTGTGCAGTGGCGTAGCGTGGGGGGTGCAGGGGGGGGCGGCCGCACCGGGCGCAACATCTGGGGGTTAGGGTTATGGGGCGCAAATCCACGGGTTGGGGGCGCAAATCCATGGGTTAGGGGGAGCAAATTACTTGCCTTGCCCCGGGTGCTGACAACCCACGCTACGCCACTGGTTGTGTGCAGTGATTTTGAGGGGGGGGGTAAAGGGAGGGGAAACTCACCACAAAGTTTGTTCGATTGTTGCAGATCCAGTAACAGTGCCACCCCTACCCCCACCCTACCCCACTTGCTGGGCAGTGACTAAATGTAAGATTTGATTAATAAACTGGATTAGAAATGGCCACAGCTTTATTGAGTACAGATATAGGTGGATTTTTGGGTGCATACCCGTTCCAGCCCTCCAGCCTGCCCCCCCAACAAAAATTAATTATTATTTAATTTTTTAAAAGGTAAGGGAACTCAATTTCCAGAGAAAGCTGTGTTAATAAATACCTTGTACCATGTTATCTTGGCAACATTTGCCTTGTGGTATGTATCATTGCATTTCAGGTGGTAGGTTCTTCCAAGAATTCCATGTATAGCAGATGACACGTGGTTGGCATTGAAGCAACTTGTTCTACTTCTTTGGAGGACAATCAAAGACCATTTCTTTGGATTGTGTTTTCCATTGCTGAGAGGAAGGAAGAAGTGTGTGTGTGTGTGTTAAGGTGGCTTTCTTTATTTTCTTACATTTATATCCCGCTTTCCTTCCATGAGAGAACCCATCAAGGCCAGCCCAAGGCATATTTTGACACCTGAGGCAAACCACAAAATGGCGGCCCTCCCCGGCTAATGGGAAAAAAGGTTGAGTGAAGAGGTGGCAGTTGGGGAGGTCACCAAGGAGGCGGCAGATCCGGGCTCCAAGGAGCACACCATAGGCAGCGCAAGTGGGAAATGTATTCCTTGAAGGCTGGGTCAGCTGCCCCTGCAGATCCTGCTCCCTAGGTCGTCCCATCATGCCTCATGGGGTGTGTGAGCCAGCCCTAGATTCCACGACACATTAAAAGCCATTTACACAGACCAGTTCTCTCACAAGGACAAAACCAAATTCACATATTTTGCATCTGCAGTGGTACATTTGTAAATGGTTTTTTGGGCAGAGTTCCTGAATAAATCAGGCATTTAGGCCATTGAAAGTAGGAAACCAAAAGCAAGGAACCAAAACAAACAGAATAATTCATAAATTAGGTGTTGGGGTGGGTGGGAAATTTGTTATTTTATAATAATAAGAATAATAGTAGTAGTAATAATTTTGAGTTATTAGGTTGTTAACAGCCCTGCAATTTCAGATGAAGGGTAGTATATAAATGCAATAATGATTGTGATAGCTCATCATTATCACAATACAGTGGTACCTCGGAAGTCGAACGGTATCCATTCCAGAAATCCGTTCGACTTCCAAAATATTCGGAAACCAAGGCACGACTTCCGATTGGCTTCCGGAAGCTCCTGTAGCCAATCGAAAGCCACGTAAACCATGCTGGACATTCAGGTTCCAAAGAACGTTTGCAAACCGGAACACTCACTGACTTCATTTCAAGGCACAGAATCACATACTCAAGTGAGGTCTCTGTGACCTAATTTGCGACAGCCACAAGAACCAAGGTGTCAGTAAAGGGGGCAGGAAGAAAACAACAAGCAGCGGCCCAACCCAAGATCTTTGGATAACAGTTACCTAACTTGACTTTCGCTCGTGGGTCATTTTTAGATTTAAAAAAAGCCATCTGAAAACTGAATTGATAGATGCCACTGAGAAAATTATGTGGGACTCCAGACGGCCAAATAAAGCATTTTCTATAAGGCAAAGATGCCTCCTGTTTGAGCCCTTCAGTTGCTCAAAACAACCCAGGTCTCTGGTTTCTTAAACTCAGACGTAGGACTCAGCTATACAGCTGCAAACAAAATGTTTTAAGTGTGTTTTAAGTGCAATATGCAATGTGACACTAGATGGCGATGGTGAGCCTTATGGAAAATTCAGTGTATTTTTAAGAACGCTTTATTACAAAAAGCATTTTCAGAGCGGTTTTTTAAGTGTGTAGAGATTCCACCTTAGTCTCCCTGAAACTCACCTGGACTCCCTTTGTTATTGACCCTGCATTTGGATTATGTTTGGGCCTGGACTGATTCCCTAGACCGATTCAACCTCAGTATGTTCTGGTCACTGCTGCACCATCATCCCAGCTCTCATTGGCCAAGAATTTTGGAAAGGAAACTTATGCCTCTCTGGACTGGCACCCAAGCCCTTGAGAGCAACCCTAGACAATAACATCTATTTGCTTTCAAGTCCTATCATTCACACAGGAGAGTGTTCCTTGTTGTTGCTAGGCAGCAACATCAACAGTGTTTGTATGTGGTACAAAATCAATATCGTTTGCTCTGCACATTCAGGACCAACGGGACATAGCTGGACTTTCCACAGTATGGATTTGGGTGAGGCAGCATCAGTCATAAAAGCTCAGAGCAATAAAGAAAAAAGATCCAAAATTCATGCCACAATAAACTGATGGGTCACCATGCCATGTAAATTTGGGTTTGTGGGTTGCCATCCCAAAAAAGTTGGGAACTAAGAGGAGACTATTTTGGCATTAATATAAATGAATAAATAAAATAACTGGTTGCAGAATGGCATCCAGATGGACACTTCTTGCACTGAGAGTAGCACTAAACCAGAAATCCCCATCTAGCTTTGTTTGGAAGCACCCATGGGCCTGTTTGGCCCCTGCTGTAGCTAACTGTGCTGCATTAGTTCTGGTACTGGATCCAACCGTTCCAGGCACTTCTTACTGCTAGAGTCCTTGTGTGGTTTGTGAGTGCCAGAAGCCAGCTCTTCTATTGGAAATCATGCAGCTGCTGTCGCACGTGGTTCGCCAAAGAGGTGCCGTGATGCTGGCTACATAAGCAATCTGTTCCGGAGGTGCATTCTTAACCTAAAACTGTTCTTAACCTGAAGCACCACTTTAGCTAATGAGGCCTCCCGCTGCTGCCGTGCCGCCAAAGCACGATTTCTGTTCTCATCCTGAAGCAAGGTTCTTAACCTGAGGTACTATATCTGGGTTAGCGGAGTATGTAACCTGAAGCGTCTGTAACCTGAAGCCTCTGTAACCTAAGGTATCACTGTATTTTGCAGCACATGTCTCTGCCACACTCATGTTAAGCTTCAAACGGGGTCATCCCCTTGATGATCCAGGAAACATATTGCTTCAAGGAGTTGCCCAATCCAGAATGCATAACAGGAAAAGGCCTGCTTTCGGAAGAGGGGAAGCTGCTAGTGCTTTACTAACTGAGAAGGAAGTGAAGGAACTCACTGTGAGGGCTCTCCTGACACTGTTGTCTTTCACTGACATTCGCAGTGTAGCAAGTCTCACTCCTGCTTTGAAACCACACTAAGATACAACTAGTAGCAATGTTGCTGAACTGTCAGCACCAGTTAAAAAAAACCTGTTCCATTCTGGCTAAAGGGTGGGAAGGCAGTGTGCTTGTGCAACAGCCGGGGACCCCTAAAGCCTTGCCCTGTTGCAGGGCTGGGAAGGGCAAGGGGATAAAAGCATTGATGCCTGCCTTTCTACTTAATCAGCCTTTTCTTAGGAACTGGGTGTGGAGAGTGGGAGAGGGAATAGTAGAATCTTAGAGCTGGAAGGGACCACAAGGGTCATTGCAAGATTTGGAGGGGGGAGGTGCCGGTACAGAGTACCACAAAAAAAAAAAAAAAAGCACTGAGAAGGTTCAAACCCTGGTGTTTCCAGGTGGAGCAGGGAGAAAACCCAGCCTGAAAGCTTGGAAAGCCACTGAGCTAGAGGAAAGGCAGCTTCCTATGCAAATATGGACTGCTGTACATCTTCTTTGTGGGACGCGGGTGGCGCTGTGGGTTAAACCACAGAGCCTAGGACTTGCCGATCAGAAAGTCAGCGGTTCGAATCCGCGCAACAGGGTGAGCTCCCGTTGCTCGGTCCCTGCTCCTGCCAACCTAGCAGTTCGAAAGCACCTCAAAGTGCAAGTAGATAAATAGGTACCACTCCGGCGGGAAGGTAAATGCGTTTCCATGTGCTGCTCTGGTTCGTCAGAAGCGGCTTAGTCGTGCTGGCCACATGACCCGGAAGCTGTACGCCGGCTCCCTCGGCCAATAAAGCGAGATGAGCGCCGCAACCCCAGAGTTGGCCATGACTGGACCTAATGGTCAGAGGTCCCTTTACCTTTTTACATCTTCTTTACGTTAAAGGAAGACCTGGCAAAACAGGCCAAGGCCTCCAAACATCTCTCTATATACTCCTCTTGGTACCTACCTGGAATTACACATATAGTTTCCAGTGTCATTCAGCACAGCTGGCCAAAATTCCAAGTAAGTCCCGCTCAACTCAGTTCTGTTGTCTCCTTGAATCAATGTCCAATCTTCTCCTCTTTTCTTATACCAGTGTACAGCATAGCCTCTATCTTGTTCCACCCCGGGACAGCAAATTGAAAAATATTCTCCTTCTGGAATGTTAATGATCGAGCGTATCGGGCAAAGCTGACCTTCAGAGTGTACACAAAGAAACAAATAAATGTGGCCTTTCTTAGAAAACAGGGGGCAAAAGAGCACATCTCATTCTTGGAGCTATGCTAACGCTAGCCCTGATGTAACCTAGCTTCATGAAACACAGCCGTTCCACCTCTTTGGCCTGACTATTGAGACAGGGAATGGAGTATGCTGGCACTATTCAAACAAAACAAGACAGCAATGGCAATGCAGCTCTGAGAAGGGATGGGTCCATGCCCCTGTTTTTGTTTGTAGATGATCCACAATATCTTGCATGTTTGTGCATGAAGCTTCTAAGGAAGGGGGGAAATGCACTAGTGTGCGGAAGATATGGTTAGCAGGGAGAGGTGAAGTGGTGTAGGTGCTTGACCAGTCTTTGGAGATTGTAATGGGTTAGATGAGGACCAATAAACAGAAACTAAATTCCAACAGGGCAGATGTGCTGTGAATCAGTGGCACCCACATTCAGGAATTAGGTAGAAGGTGACCTGTCCTAGATGCACTTGCACTTCCCCTGAAAGAATAGCTTCATAGTCTGCAGGTAGGGACGCTGGTGGCCCTGTGGTCTAAACCACTGAAGTAGAAGAAGAGGAGTTTGGATTTGATATCCCGCTTTATCACTACCTAAAGGAGTCTCAAAGCAGCTAACATTCTCCTTTCCCTTCCTCCCCCACAACAAACACTGTGACTGTGTGAGGTGAGTGGGGGTGAGAGACTTCAGAGAAGTGTGACTAGCCCAAGGTCACCCAGCAGGAGGAGCGGAGACGCGAACCCAGTTCCCCAGATTACGAGACTACTGCTCTTAACCACTACACCACACTGGCTCTCTTGGGCTTGCCAATCAGAAGGTCAGTGGTTCAAATCCCTGTGACAGGGTGAGCTTCCATTGCTCTGTCCCATCTCCTGCCAACTTAGCAGTTCGAAAGCATGCCAGTGCAAGTAGATAAATAGGTAGTGCTGTGGCAGGAAGGTAAACGGCGTTTCCATGCACTCTGGTTTCCGTCACGGTGTTCCGTTGTGCCAGAAGCGGTTTAGTCATGCTACCCACATGACCCGGAAAGCTGTCTGTGAACAAACACCGGCTCCCTCAGCCTGAAAGCGAGATGAGCGCCACAACCCCATAGTCGCCTTTGACTGGACTTTACCATCCAGGGGTCCTTTTACCTAAATTCCGCCTTGTCCCTGGAAGTCTATGCAGTCTCTCTTTCCAAATAAGGCTGGTTCATCACTTACAAAGGACCACTAGGGACTGATCCACTGCTCCCTGGGCTTCCTTCCTGTGTGAAGGATCAGTCCCTGGACAGCTGGGCCTGCTGATAAATAGTAGCTGGGAGATGAGCCAGATAAGGACCAACTGGGGAAAGAGACAGCTCTTGAGTGAGGCCTCAGAGTGTTTTCTAACTGATGAGGATGGGAAGATAGCCGTGGCTATTTATGTGCAGGAAGAGAGGGACAGCAGGCATGGGCAGCAGGTCTACTGATGTACACAAATTACAGGGGTAGCCTGGTTACTGTGATCCACACTCAAATGACCTCCGGTTCAGCTACTGCAATGCAATGCACTCTACGAGGGGCTGCCCTTGAAGAGGGTTCAGAATTTGCAGCTAGTGCAAAATGTAGCCACCAGAGTCATGTTGGGTCTGATGTGTCAAGACTTCATGGCACCAATCCTCAAAGATCTGTGCTAGCTGCCAGTTAACTACCAAACCCAGTTCAAGGTTTTGGCCCTGACATGTAACTCCCTAAACTGCTAATACCACTGCTAATAAACTCCCTAAACCGAAATACCAGAGGGACGCACTTCTCTATATATCAACCTGCCCATGGCTTGAGACCTGCTTGGGAGGCCCAGCTGGTAGGCCCAGGCCCAGGAGGTCTCTAACACACCAGAGGGACTTCTTGGTAACAATCTCACAGTTGAGGAATGCACTGCCCCAAGAGGGTTGGCTTGGTGCCAAAACTCTTTAGGCATATTCTCATCGGTGTTTCCCAAAGTTGGGTCTCCAGCTGTTTTTGGACTACAACTCCCATCATCTCTAGCTTGCAAGGCCAGTGGTCAGGGATGTTGGGAATTGTAGTCCGAAAACAGCTGGAGACCCAACTTTGGGAAACACTGTCCTAATGATTGCCTTTTTCATAGGGCATCTTTATGTAGAAGTAGACTGCTTACGGAAATTGGTTTTATTTTACTGCACCGTTTATTTCTTTATTGGTTTATATATTGTTGAACTCTGTCCCGAAGATCCTCGGATGAAGGGTGGGATACAAGGTTTTTAAAAATAAAGTTTGAATTACGCAGGGTGGTTGGAGGGGCAACTCAGTATCAAAGGTTAGTCATACCCAGAGAAACCCATTGAGTTCAAGTTATTTAAATCCATGTATTTCAAGGATTCTGCTCTAAGTATCACACCCCACACTCTAATTCCTGAGAAATAAAAATGTGTGCTTTCAGTAAAAATGACATTTACCAATAATAGAACCAACACACTGAAGGACAGTGAGATTACTGAGTTTGACTTTGCATTTACAGTTGTTTTTTTTAATTAATGTCTGGAAATGTTTCTGGGGAGCTTTATATGAAGATCCAGAAACAGTGACTTCTATTCTATCTATCTATCTATCTATCTATCTATCTATCTATCTATCTATCTATCTATCTCTTGCTAAACCTTGTTTAAAGAGAGGAAAAATTGAGTTATACTTACCTAGCCTGGCACAGCTAAGAATCATCAGCAGGAGAACAGACAGATTTCCAACATACATTTCAAAATTAATTTGAGTTGCACCTTCTTTTCTGGAAAAAAAAAAGAAAAGTAAAAGCTAGAGGCTTTGATTTTAAAAAGCAGAGTGTGGATTTGCAGGCCGTCTGATTCGTCAACAGAGGTTTTTATCTAAGGATATGAGTAATATGAGAAACAACTAAAACTGGAGGGTTAAAAAAAATGGGAAAGTTATTACTACATAAAAAAAGAAAATATTTGCATATTTGGGTATGACTCATTTCGTATTGCTCATGGCTTAATGATTTTGCTGAATACTGTGAATTACTATCACATATTCTATATATGCCTTCTAGATTTAGAGATTAACCACACTGGCCTGGGTCCTAAAGCTGCAATACTAAGCATCAAGTGTATCTACACTGAGAGTTTTTAACAATGCCTGCTCATTATTCTCCCACTTTAGGCTAAATAATTTTCCATGCCGCAGAAGTTACATCCTCCCATTTTCTGTCATATCAATGTCCACACACAGGCAGTGCGGTGCAGTGGTTAGAGTGTTGGACTAGGGACCTAGGAGACCAGAGTTCAAAACCCCACTCAGCCACAAAGCTCAATGGGTAACTTTGGGCCAGTCACTGTCTCTGAGCCTAACCTACCTCACATGATTGCTTTGAGGATGAAATGGGGAGGTGGAGAATTGCACTCCGAGCTCCTTGATGGAAAGGGGGGGGGGGGCATAAAAGAAGGAACCGTGCGGAATTAGATATAATTTGCAGACATGTGCCTGGATCCCAGGGACATGACAGCAACAGTCTAGAAGTACCGTTAGCCCTTCTACCTGCGCACTTGGGCTGCTTTCAGATGGTCTCGCTGTTTTGTGAGTGAGCGTCGAGGAGAGAGCAGCAAAATCAGGCTGCTCAATTGAAGAGGATTTGTCTGAAAAAAGGTGATGAGAAAGCACATGGGAAAGTGAGGGATAACAATTCCTTGACGCATAGAATCATAGAATTGTAGAGTTGGAAGGGACCCCGAGGGTCATCTAGACCAACCCCTGGCAGGAATCTCAACACACTGTCCCCTATCCCAGTTGACACAACGTCATATCATGAGAGAGAAAGGAAACACTCAGGAAATTTCAGGAGCCTTGTAACCTACCTGGAAACTTTGTGCAAAAGCAAAATCAGGAGAAATGCTCAAATTAGCAAGTTGTCTTGAAGCAACAGCAATGCAAATCTTTCCTGTTTAAGCAGAAGAAAAGTCCTACTGAGCGCAGTGGGTAAGCATGTTTAGGATTGGGGCCGCAGATTTCAATGGGTCTTAATCCCCACCTCCCCCCCAAAAAAAAAAACCCCAAAACTGTACAGGATTGCACAGCATTTTGATTGCAAAGCGCTCAACACGTCAGCTACTACCACTTGCGCGACCATCTAACCGAGATTGCAAGAGGGTGGAAATCGTCCCTGCGAGAGCTGCGTGCGCCTTACCTTACGGAAACCAAGCGGAGCGGAGAATCGGGAGTGAACGAGGGAGACGCGGCCGGCTCCTGCCTACCGAAAACTTAGCGCGTCGCTTGGAAGGCAGACATAGCAACAAAAAACAAAACCCCAGCAGCAAAGGGAAAACGATTGATTTTCTATCCAAACCGTTGATTTGCGTATCTAGGCGATGCAAGCCGGCAGAGGGCTCCGTGACCAAGGCGGAAGAGGGAAAAGAAAGGATCGGGTCCTAAATCTTTGTGGGGGGGGGTGTCTTCTTTTTTGAAAAAAAGAAAGAGGCGGCAGTGTTGAGGTTTAGGCTTGCTTGGAAGTCCCGCCCTGTGACCCAGATGCGCGCGCGCGTGCGCAGCAACCGCAGCTGGTTAGGAAAGTATTCGGGTTCCCCGGCCGAGCGAGGAAATTCCCAGGACGACAGGTTCAACTGCTGCTGCAGCAGTGGAAGAGAAGCGCGCGGCACTTTGGTCTCCTATGATTGGGCGGGGGGGGGGGGGGGGGAGTCAATGCATTGCCTTCAGTTTCTAGTTAATGCAGGTGTTGCTTTAAACCACACGACGGCGCTGCTCTCTTGCAAGCTAGCCAGCAGTTGCTTGTAAGTCTCTTTGAAGAAGTTAACTCCCCCGCCCCCTTAGGGATTGCCAACGTTAAAATAAAATAAAATAAAATAAAATAAAATAAAATAAAATAAAATAAAATAAAATAAAATAAAATAAAATAAAATAAAATAAAATAAAATAAAATAAAATAAAATAAAATAAAATAAAATAAAATAAAATAAAATAAAATAAAATAAAATAAAATAAAATAAAATAAAATAAAATAAAATAAAATAAAATAAAATAAAATAAAATAAAATAAAATAAAATAAAATAAAATAAAATAAAATAAAATAAAATAAAATAAAATAAAATAAAATAAAATAAAATAAAATAAAATAAAATAAAATAAAATAAAATAAAATAAAATAAAATAAAATAAAATAAAATAAAATAAAATAAAATAAAATAAAATAAAATAAAATAAAATAAAATAAAATAAAATAAAATAAAATAAAATAAAATAAAATAAAATAAAATAAAATAAAATAAAATAAAATAAAATAAAATAAAATAAAATAAAATAAAATAAAATAAAATAAAATAAAATAAAATAAAATAAAATAAAATAAAATAAAATAAAATAAAATAAAATAAAATAAAATAAAATAAAATAAAATAAAATAAAATAAAATAAAATAAAATAAAATAAAATAAAATAAAATAAAATAAAATAAAATAAAATAAAATAAAATAAAATAAAATAAAATAAAATAAAATAAAATAAAATAAAATAAAATAAAATAAAATAAAATAAAATAAAATAAAATAAAATAAAATAAAATAAAATAAAATAAAATAAAATAATAAAATAATAAAATATTTGGGGGGATAGTAAACCCTGCTCCACATAATCAATCACATGATGCGGCACACACAAACTATTTGAATGGCAATATTCTTCAATTTGGGGGGGGGGTGACCCCTTCAAATATTTTATTGGGGGGAGGCAAAAGGACCCAAGGAGTTGGCTCCTATGCCCCCCCCAGTCAGATTTAGGGGAGCACGGTAGTTCGATCGCACAGGGTGTCACAGGGGAGCAACAACTATTATTCAGAATGGAGCGTGCATGCCCGCATTAGTGCCCTAACTGTTCCCCTACCGAAAATGTCACTGCACGCCACTGACCTCTGCCCCACAACGCTGTCTAAGGGGGCTGAAGGGAGTTGGAGCCCAACGACTTTTAGAAAGCTCCAGGTTGAGAAAGCCTGGGTTAGAGAGGAATGTTTTGTTTGTTTGTTTTTTTAAATAATATTTATTCAAGATTTTTGCAATACATAGAAAAAACCCCTAGCCCAGAAAAAGAAAAAAGAAAAATGATACAATACAAATCTCAAAATACAGTTTTCGTTTGCTTAGTTCTTGAACCTCCTCACACCTCCCTTTTTGTATTCCAGTTTAAATCATTATTTCAGCAAATTCTTCTCACAATTCAATTTTAATTTAAATAGTTAATCATCACACTCTATCTTATTTATTAAACAACATACCTTTTCCTTCTTTTAGATTGAACTGCTATTCAATTTACCTTACTCCATTTAAGCCTGTCTTATTATTAAAAATCTTAAAATTTCAAAAACACAACATATCCATACATGTTTTGAAAGATCCAGGACAGTGTGCAATAATTTGAAAAAGAGGGGACGGAAAATTCCTTCCAGAGTAGAACCACCCCCGACCTCTCTCACCAACAAAGAAATGCAAAAGGTGAATAGTAAAGAGAACCCACACAAGTGACGCTGACACAAAACCCCACACATACACTCAGTAGAAGAATAGAAGCATTGCCACCCGACCCCACCCCCTCACTGCTCCCCCCCCTCCACCTCTTCCCCCCTTTTCTTCCTAACCTGACATGGTATGTAACACTAATGTCTCCCAACAAATGAAACGGATCTGTAGAAAACGCAACTTGAAAAAAGGGACAATGCACGTGTTTTTGTTGATTAAGAAATCTTTCATTTACAATACATTTTGAAAAGAAGACGTAAAGCGTGCAGATCATTTTGCTGTCTCGAAATGTAAGTGCTAGCCTGATAGCCACAAGCAACAGGGAACTGCAGGCCGCGAGCCAGAGTGCTCCACCCTTCCCCTTACACCTAGCAAAGAAATGCAACAGGCTGCTGTAAGAGGCCCACAGCGAACTAGCAAACATTCATGGAAGCTAGTCGCTTTTGCGGGCTTGTTTACAGCAAACCATATGCAGGATTCGCTGTGGTTGGCTTCTTTGAACGACGCCTCCATGGCATTTGGTATTCCACGTGCTTCCAAAAGGCAGTGTTGGGTGAGGATGGAGAGGCCATGTATTTTGCTCTCCATTTTATAGTTCCTTGCTGGTGAATGAGGTGCCTGAGAGACTCCTGCAGCCGTTCGTAGTCCCCAATTTCCTCCATTTCCAGCAGAATCACTTTCACGTTGCTTTGGATGAGGACGTTGTAGAATGCGATCTGATGCTCGTATGCAAAATGTTCCCTCTTGGCCAGCCATTCTGTTAGAAGGATTATCAGTCTTCTGCTCTTTTGTATTCTGCTTTCAGTTGCACTAATAGCATCTGCCAATGTATAAAGTACGTAGTTAAGAAATAGCACAAGACCTTTCCAACTCTATGGTGCATGTTTCAGAAGGCTATTAAAAATCTGAGGCTCAGAAGATACCCATTATACCAACACTGGCCACTGCATCTCAAGTAAGGAGCACCAGCGGTGCAGTCTGTCTCTGGTTTTTCCAGTGGTTTCTTGTGACTCTTAGAATCAGAGAGTTTGGAAGAGAAAGCTAGAGCATCCTCATCAGATGGCTAGCTAGGCCTCTGCTTGAAGACCTCCAGAGCCTACCATGCCAGAATTGAACTATTTCTGGCGCAGCTTGAATTGAGCCTTGTCTACTAAGGAAGAGCCCCCACCACAAGCAGGGCTTGCTTTCGGTGCTGAATATAAATTCAGTGCCAATTGCAAGCCCTGCTTGCAGAGGAACAATTGGAACACACTCTAATGCTCCTTTGATGCCAAAGCTCACCAGTGTTGAAGCAATGGTTCTTCAACATCAACTTCGTTGGACTGGTCATGGTGTGGATGCCTGAATATCGATATAGCAACTACTCTATTCCGAACTTAAAAACCAAAAGCGTAATGCTGGTGGCCAACAAAAGAGATTTAAAGACTCTCTCAAGGCAAATCTTTAAAAAAGTAGTATAAACACCAACAACTGGGAAACACTGGCCTGCGAGCGCTCCAATCGGAGAATAGCCTTTGCCAAAGGTGTCATGGGCTTTGAAGACACTCAAACTCTGGACGAAAAGGAGAACTGCACTTGGCAAAGCTTCATAGTGGTCAACTCCCACCCGGAAATTAATGTTCCCTCTGCGGATGTGTGGATCCAGAATTGGCCTCCACAGTCACTTACAGACTCACTGTTATAACTGTGTTTATGGAAGACAATCTTACCTGGCTACAAGTGATCACCAAAGAAGAAGAAAGAAGAGTTTGATGGCTGTGGCTGGGGGCCGAGGAAGGAGGAATGCCAAACAAACAGGCCTTATTTGACCTGTGACCTGGAGGTTCCCCAGACCTGTTCTAGATTATATTTTATTTCAGCTCCCATCATATCTGACCATGAATCAGGCTGGTCCAGCAACACCTGTTAGAGCCGCAGGTTCCATATTCATGATCTACCATACTGGAGCTCTGTGTTGACTAGCCTTTATTCACAAGGCTAGTAGTGGTATGTAGCTGAGATCATGGCAGTACAAAATGTACCGTAATTCACAGCTTCTTCATTGCACAACAGCTTACCTTCTCCAGGCAACACGTCTCTCCCATAAATGCACAATCTATACCCGCATTGTTTTTCTAAAACCTCCGGTAGAATCTGATGAACAAAAGAGCCCATAAAATTATTTTCATAAGTGTCATTTGTGGGATAGATAACATATGCATCATGTACTTTCCCATCTGCGAAATAAAACAAGAAATAGGTGCAAAGCTGAAGTATGAATTTTAGAAAGCTGTTATTTTTCAAGTTAGAAATGCAGAATTCATTTGGTTGTACGGGTTAAACAGCCGGATTACAGATTATTAGCACGCCTGTTTGTAAATCATGTACCATATATGCAGCATGCTTAGCACAATTTTTAGAATGTACAAGCGTGAAAAGAATATGGATAGACTTGAAATTATTCAGCCTACTGAATGTGAATAAAGTTGCATGCACCATAGCATTAATTGTGCATATTTGTTATACTACAGTGGTACCTCGTGTTACAGACGCTTCAGGTTACAGACTCCGCTAACCCAGAAATAGTACCTCGGGTTAAGAACTTTGCTTCAGGATGAGAACAGAAATCGTGTGGTGGCAGCAGGAGGCCCCATTAGCTAAAGTGGTACCTCAGGTTAAGAACAGTTTCAGGTTAAGAACGGACCTCCAGAACGAATTAAGTTCTTAACCCGAGGTACTACTGTATTTAGGATTATTATATCAAATTAGTAAAGCCAAAGAGGGGAAATGAATTCCAAGAACTTGAAAGCACAGTCCTTAGTTGGGGCAGATCTACTAGGAAACCAATGAAGCTTAAGCTTCAGAGGGGCCCCAGAAGATAATTCAGTCCACATTGCTTAAAATCATTAGGTCTAGTAGACCCAATTTGAGTTGCACAACTCAAATTGATTAATTTTTTGTTGTATATGTTTCAACAACCCCAAAGTTTGAGAGTGAGTGGCAAAGATGTTGTAATTGTGGAATTCTGGGCCTGTGCACATGATTCTCCGCACCCCTTTTGATCCTCACAAGAAACCTACGAGGCATGTTCTGCTGAGAGACAGTGACTGGACCCAGGTGAGTTTCATGGCTGGGTGGGAACTGGAACTCTGGTCTTCCAGGTCATAGTCCATTACACCACACACTTCCAAATTCAAGGGAAGCAACTGCCAAGTGATAAAATCAACATGTCATGTGCCTTCTGAAGCAACGTGATCCAATTTAAGCGACTCCTAGTACTGCCATCAAAACAGAGTTAGTCCATCCTTTCCCACCCATTCTACCTTTTCATTGCTCTTCTCCCTGAAAGCAAATTTGCGTTCCTCTTGTATAATAATAACAATGATTTTTTTATTTATAACATCAATCCTGGAAAGCTTCCCTAAACAGAGTTGCCTTCAAATGTCTTCTAAAAATCAGATAGTTGTTTATTTTCTTGATATCTGAAGGGCATTCCACAGGGTGGGTGCCACTACCAAGAAGGCCCTTGTAGTGTGACATCCGCTCAGATCCATACTACCTTTTATCAAGTGGTAATTCACCATGGTGAACGTCCAACTACATGAGGAGACAGTCATCTGTAGATCATGGATAAATTCTTGGCTCTGGGACATGCAACTGCTCATTACTGCTTGCACAAACTGCACATTCATACTCACCATCTCTAGATTTATTGCAGTTAAATGTCCTTCGGACACATAAGACAATGTCAACACGAAAAACATGGTAAACCATCACCAAGATCATTGTAAGACCTGCTGAAATAGCAAACACCACAATCACGTAGGTGTCGCTATGACCTGACGAAAAGAAAATATAGAAGATTACCAGAAATATATATATATCCTGGGCTCTATTTTCAATCACACAAAGCAGCAGTGAAAGTAGAAATGCTAGAATAATAAGTCTAGAGTAGACTAACCAGGATGTCTTGTGTCATGAGAAGGAGGGAAGGGCTGGAGCTCAGAGCCAGCTCACATGCTTTGCTGGGAAAGCCCTTCTCTAAAACTTGGAGAGGTGTTGCTCTGCAGTGCAGACAATACTAGAAGGTCTAATGGGCTGACTTCCTGTGTAAAGGAACTTCCTGTGATGACCTCACTTCAATTAAACCCCTGGCCACCACTTCCCAGAATTAGTCCTCCCTCTGTTCCATTATTGCTAGTCTCAGTTCCTGTCACTGCGTATTGACCCTCAAAGCAGCCAAGGTGTATTGATTTGTGTACGTAGTAACTGGTAGACGTCATCAAATGGGGTCTGAGTTCTGTGGCAACTTCCTGGAAGACATTTGGCAATGTAGTTCTGGACTCTTTAACCGAAGCACTGCAGGTCTGTCCTTGTGTAATAAATAACTATTAAAACTGGAGAGTATCCACAGGTCAAGATGGCATTCTAAGTGTTTCTTATCAGTTAAAAACACCAAGCCTAAACAGCTGCTCCTCCAATGCCTTTTCTCCAATTAAAATATATGACTTTTAAGCCCACATAGAAGAAAAACAGATAAAACAGATATCCTCCTTGCCTGTACATAGCAATTAACATTAAGTGTTGAGCCAACTGACTTTAAAACCTTAAAACTGTTCAGAAAAAAGCAAATTAAAACTACAACAGACTATGCATATACAGGACCAGCAGTCTTACTCATCACCATCTTCACCTAAAGCTTCAGCCTATGGTGAAGTTTTACCTCTTTGCCCTGAATTTTGACACTTGAGATACATATTTCCAGGTCACTTTGTTATTGTGTGAAACTGTTACAAAACGTGTTCTTAAATTGCTGTAACCCTGGGACCTTATGATGAAAGGCAGGTAGGAAATCATATTTATAAAAACAACAAATAATCAGGGGGTCCAAAAGCACAATTGCGGCAGGGAGACATCTTTGCCTGGTGCCTCAGAGCTGACACTGGCAGAGAAGGAGCAGGTTAAACCTCCTTAGGAAGGAAGTTCCACTGCCCAAAAGGTGGTGGACAACTCAAAACAGAGCTTCTGAGAAAGCTCTTCTAAGTACAGGCTGGGTAGGGTCATATTGGATTGTTGAATGGTTGTTTCGTACAGTGATTGCTCCAGAAAGCACACCATGCTAGTGCTTCTGTGTCTTGACTGATAGTTTTCTATTGTCTCTGAAGTGAAATTCAAGGATATAATAATAAATCTCTGAATGGATCGAACCCTTCAAGTTTCAAAGGCCAGTCATTTAATTTTTGTGGTGACTGGGATTCTTACTATCTCTACAGCCAATAAAGGAACTCCTACTAATCAAGCCTATGCAAGAAGCCTAAAGGGTAGAGAGAAAAGATTGGCATCCTTAAATTGGCTGTACAGTGGTATCTCGGTTTTCAAACATAATCCATTACGGAAGTCCGTTCGAGTACCGAAATGTTCGGAAAGTGGAATCCTCAAAACGCAAGCCTCAATACAGAAAACTCAAAATGGAAACCGCGTTTCCTGTTTGACTTCAGAGGCACGTTCAAAAACCAAGGCACTTGCTTCTGGGTTTTCGGCGTTCAAGTTCCGAAACGTTCGACTACAGAGGCATTCGAAAACCAAAGTACCACGTGGCAAGGAGAACTTGGAGAGCATGATTTTGATCAGACAAACAGCAAGGAGGGAATGGGTGCCCCTTAGATTACAACTCCCACCATTCCAGATTACTGGCCATGCTGACGTCCCACTCAATTAGCATTAAAGGATTTGAAGATATTGCAAAAGTGGTGGCTTACCCTGGTAAACTTATCATACATTTATAGGAATGTTTCAGCAACTTGTTGGAGGGGGTGTAGTGATAGGGGTAACTATAAACATATGTGGAGGGGATGATGGGAATTGTAGTCTCAAAACATCTGGAGGGCCAAATTTGCGGAAGCCTGTGACCTAGCCTGTCCTCCCCAGTTGGGTGAGCTTAGCTGCGGCAATGGCCTCCGCCTCCTGGCACTCTTTCTGGCTTCCCCACGGAAGCCGCCATGAGAAGGAAGAGGAGGCAGGGTGTGTGGTCCACAGCTGCCACCCTTCCTGCTGCCTTTGGCCACCAGCCCATCTGCACAGTGACCCCACAGTGTCACCCACCCACCCCACCCAGCGTTGGCCAGGGGGCTTGCTTGCCATTGATGCTGCTCATTGCTGGTGGGGCTGCAGAGATGGCAGAAGGCAAAGGATGGGAGCGACTCTTCCTTGTATATTTAAAACATAGGCTTCGCAAACTAGAGTTCCCAGGCCAGAGATGGCTGCATGTTCTGATTCGCTTCAGGTGTCAACATGTCCTGAGCTGCCCTGGTGACTTGCCACACATATACCCCTGTACCCTGTCAAACAAGTTGCATAGGCCTTGTTCCAGCCACTTAGAGGCACTTGAGGAAGGCCAAGAGCAGGGATGGTGAGAGAGTTCTGGTGGGAGAGTTCCGAGGGAAAGATAGGATAGGAACAACATCCTTCTTACGCTTTGAGATTTGACAGTTGCTGAACAAAGAGAGGATTAAAATTCTTCTCACCTTCGCCTGCCCCTTTGGGCACCAGTGTCACTTCTGTTGTTTCAAACTCCAGATCATTGGCCAGGACACATCTAAAGGTTAAGCTGAGGTCTTCTTCCCTCACTTCTGTGATGCTTAATTCAGCCTCTGCAAACTGTCCTTCGCCAGGTACCATATACCTAGTAGAAAGAATGCCATTCGAACCAGCTCAGCTTTGGCAACCTAGAAGTGGAATTTGCTTCACTTGGCTTGCAACTGATTTTTTGTGATATTAAGCTGTTGCATGTTGAGTCCCACAATGCCACCCCCCAAAAAATTCACACTTCACACATCAATTTTTGTTTAAGGTTTTTGGCATAATTTTGGCCACAACTTTATTTAAAATACAAAAAATGTGAGTGGTTGCTTAGGCATTGGTTATAACTATCTGTCCTTGCCCTCAGGGACAGAGCTGGCCTTCCGGACACCAACGGAAGCCAGCGTGGGAAACAAGTATTGGGTGAGAAATGAAGCTGGGTATCAGACCCTCACTTCTCACCCTCATGTTCCTGTGGGGCTTGCACGGCCCAAGTCCGACGCCACGGACAAGGACGAAAAGAATGGCAAGCCCCTGGATTCCTTTAACGGAATTCCCTTTCCGCATCATTTGGAGGGATAGGCACTTACCCCTCCAAGCACCAATTTAACCAATGCCTAACCGCCAACCTTACAAGTTGTGACGATTTGCTACGCAGTAGGCAAAAACCAAATGGCACCAGCCAATCAGCCAAATGGCAAAATTCCTACCAGGCCCCCGCTCCAAGGCGGACGACCCCATGACAGGCATAGCAAGGTCAAGCTATCAAGAAAAAACCACCCTATTAAAAAGGGAGGGAGGGCGGGTGATCCGGTGCAAAACGGCCAAGAGGATGTCCAATGTCTGGCCCCTGTATTTAAAGACTCTGACCCCTCCTCCAAATTGGCAACAATCAAAACTCCCCAGCAACCCAATTTTAACCACTTAAAGGCTTGGGTTCCTCACCAAATCTGCCTAGTCACGGCAGGGTGGCTTGTTCCCCCAACCGCAACACGTGCTCTCTGTTAGGGAGAACACGCTTTATCGTTTAATATGCATTTTTGTAAACTACTCTAGAAATTCTGGCAACATAAAAAATTAGCTAATTAAATTATTTCTCCCCTCCCCCACCTCCTAACAATGGACATATTTTTACTTACGATTTATTGGATGTAACAAAGCGCTTGGAATCGTTTGCTTCATCGAATTCCCAAAAGCTTATGGCTATGTCTTGCTTTCCATGGCCCAGCCATGCCTTACATAAAAGTTGCGCAGGAGAACCTAGAAGGATGAATCCATACATCATCAGCATAAAATTAGACCCCACCAGGTCATCCGATGAAACCGAATGGGTGGAGATTTAGGACAGACAAACAAAAATAAACAGCTGAAGAAATAGTATCATTACCAATCTCTACTTCTATAACGTCACCATCCTTTGGATATAAAACTTTAGGAGATGTCAGTAAAAAGGAATCTGTGGAAGAGACAGGGATAGAAAACATTAGATTAATGTTTAAGCAGTGATTTCACAATTTAGAATTATAGCTTATACCCATAATATTTTCCAAGTTATTTTAAATACGGCATCACTTAGATTACTTCAGTGTGATATCAGAAGAGTAATCCCTGTTGCTTATTTAAAAAAACAAAACAAACCAAAAACAACTCAACCCCACAAATATAAATTAGGATTACTGCTGAGCTCAACTCTAGTAGAATTCAGGCTGAATTTTGGACCAGAACATTCAGAGATTACAGGGAAGACTTTCCAAAGCCATTTTGGGACAAAATTGTAGCGAGGTAAAGGTAAAGAGTAAAGGACCCCTGGATGGTTAAGTCCAGTTGAATGGGGTGTGGCGCTCATCTCCGCTTTCAGGCCAAGGGAGCCGGCGTTTGTCCACAGACAGCTTTCTGAGTTATGTGGCCAGCATGACTGAACTGTTTCTGAAGCAATGGAACACAGTGAGGGAAGCCAGAGTGCATGGAAATGTCGTTTACCTTCCTGCTGCAGCAGTAACTATTTATCTACTTGTGCTGGTGTGCGTTCAAACTGGTAGGTTGGCAGGAACTGGGGCAGAGCAACGGGAGCTCACCCCGTTGCACAGATTCGAAATGCCGACCTTACAACTGGCAAGCCCAAGAGGCTCGGTGGGCTCAGGTGGCGCTGTGGTCTAAACAAAATTGTAGCAGCTGGAAGGAAGAGTTGAACCTTCCTTCTCAAGCACTTCAGTCCCAGTCAGAAAACCCCTCTGCTTCTGGCTGCTTCTATGGCACACTCCCATTGACGAGAGCACTGACCACACAAACTAATCAATTTACACGGCAAAGACAATTACAACCCGGGGTTGTTGTTTTTCAGCGGGAACTTGCCAGAACTCAGTTCAGGTGGGCACCATTGCCATTATAATAGAACAAGGGAGGCATTCATGGTGAGTTCCGACACCTTCCCGCCCCCCCTAGAAAAATAGAACTGGTTACAACTGTTAGAATAATCACGTCAGACAGAAATATAGAACAGCATAGAGATTCTCCGCTATGTCTCACACAGAACGAGAACAGACCAAATGCTGGAAGACTGGCATCCAACGCCTCTTGTCCCAATACCAATCTTCAGGTGACCATGAAGATGGATAAGAGGCACTTAAGAGACTGTCTCTTTGGCTCCAATGCAGAAAGAGGTCTAACCATGATTGCTTCTACCAAGAGCTCACCATGGTTCCCACTTATCAAAACGGAGCATGTCCAAACCAGATACCTGACAAAGCTCCCACTTGCCATGCTAAGAATCGCTTTTACAGAACTACAATTCCAATCGATGCCCTCGGCGGTGTTGGATGGACAGTACGGCAAAGCACATTACAAAGAGAGACTGTCTGTGTGGACAACCCTGCATTGTGGACCTGTGCTGTTATTTATTGCAGTGCCCGTTATATATAGGCCCAAGAGACCGATTTATAAAACCCCTCTTTACGAATGGAACACATTTGAATAGGGTGGAAAGGGTGAAATGGCTGCTGAGCGACACTGACGACTTTGTTGTAGGATGTGAAACACAAGAGCAGTCAAGTACAACATTCCTAGAGTGAACATGTTTGTACATGGGGAGGAATGTTTGTCCAATCAGCAGGGAAACTTCCTGTTTCCTTCTGGGCTGGGACAGACTTCCTCTGCATGTGAGGAATGTGGGTGTGGCCTCACCTGTGCAGGTAACAACAAAAGCACAGAGCAGGGCAGCCATCTCTCTCTTTTTCACCACATGCATCAAAGAAACATCTACTAAGCCAAAGATGCCCTCTTGGCTTCCAGCCAAGAGAGGACAAAGGGACTGTCTTCTTATGAGATAGATTCCAAGTGTATGTTACTTCATTAAGCTAAGTCTGCCTTCTGAAATCTGATTGTGAACAGAATGTGAGTAAACTCTTTTTATACTTTTGTAGAAGACTGTCGTGTCTTATGAGGGAATAAGGGGAAAATACCAGAACAGTTATTATAGAGGCTTTAGCGAGCCTGAGCAAACGCATGCACTGCAAAGTTTAAAAATAAGGGGAATGTTACTCTGCTGAATTGTGGAACTTGTTAACACAAGTTGGATAAGGATATAATCAGACAATATATCCTCTCCTGCATCCCTGAACATTCCCACATTTGTTACTTATAAAGTAGCACTCTATGCACTGGCAGCTAAGAAGATCAGGAGGGAAGAACTAGATAAAATAGCAGTCAACTGCAAAGGGGATTCGGATATTTAATTTCGCTCATCTTACCTGAGAATCTTCTGCTATTCCATTCTATTTAATGCAACAAATGATTTTATGGTTTTATTGTATGTGTGGTGCCCAATGATTTTTATGGTTATTGTTGTGTGTTTTTTTGTTCTCTTTCTGAATGATGCCATGGCCTATGGCTAGTGCAATAAAGAGTTTAATTGAATTAACTAGAACAGCATAATACTGTAAAAACTGGCTCATCATTTAATACCACTTCAACACCAGTTTGTGCTAATAGCACCACACTATCTTTTTAGGAACCAAAGCAACCTTGGTATGTACAAACACACTACGAAATATTTGTTTATCGAAGAAGAAGAAGAAGAAGAAGAAGAAGAGTTTGGACTTGATATCCTGCCTTTCACTCCCCTTAAGGAGTCTCAAAGCAGCTAACAATCTCCTTTCGCTTCCTCCCCCACAACAAACACTCTGTGAGGTGAGTGGGGCTGAGAGACTTCAGAGAAGTGTGACTAGCCCAAGGTCACCCAGCAGCTGCATGTGGAGAAGCGGGGAAGCGAACCCAGTTCACCAGATTATGAGTCCACTGCTCTTAACCACACCACTGCTGGCTCAAACTGG
The DNA here is from genome assembly GCF_964188315.1 of Podarcis muralis. NCBI lineage: Eukaryota > Metazoa > Chordata > Lepidosauria > Squamata > Lacertidae > Podarcis > Podarcis muralis. Next base: position 76,092,591 of record NC_135658.1, on the reverse strand, counting down.
TTAATGTCCACTATCATCTTACCTGTAATTGTAAAAGGCGTTGTTGCTGTTACTGGAAATGCTCTTCCACCATGGTGGTATGTAAACTGGCAAGTATAGTATCCACTGTCACTTTTAATTGCATCAGAAATGTAAAGGATGTTTTTAACCGCTTTGTACCTTGCTCCATGAAGAAGTTTACAGTCCTAAAAAACAGAACATATATTCATTTTTCACCACTGTTTAATGACTTATTAAATATTACTAAAGGTAAAGGGACCCCTGACCATTAGGTCCAGTCACAGACGACTCTGGGGTTGCGGTGCTCATCTCGCTTTATTGGCCGAGGGAGCCGGCGTTTGTCCGCAGACAGCTTCTGGGTCATGTGGCCAGCATGACTAAGCCACTTCTGGCGAACCAGAGCAGTGCACAGAAACACCATTTACCTTCCCGCCAGAGCGGTACCTATTTATCTACTTGCACTTTGGCATGCTTTCGAATTGCTAGGTTGGCAGGAGCTGGGACCAAGCAACGGGAGCTCACCCCGTCATTGGGATTCGAACCGCCGACCTTCTGATTGGCAAGCCCTAGGCTCTGTGGTTTAGACCATAGCACCACCCACATCCCTATTAATTAATTAATTAATATTACTACTGCTCCTCTAAATGTGAACTCCAGTGTTGCGTGCTGGCAAGCACAGCCTTTTTTTTCCAGCCAGAACTCTCCGGAACTCAGTCCTGGCACTTCTCAGTTGGGTGCCATTGCCATTCTAAGAGAATGTGGGGAGTGTTCATGGTGAGTTCTGCCACCTCTGTCAACAAGACTGTAGTCAGAACAGAAAACTGAGACTCAAGAGGGAAGGATCAGCATGCTCAGAGAAGCCGAAGTTTCCAGAAGTTCATAATTCCTCTGCAAGTATACTATCTGCATACTTGGGGCCATGAGAAATTATAATCTTAAGGACATCTTACACCTTGACTGCTATAGCCGAGGAACCCAACCAAATGGTGCACAAATAAGTAACAGCAAACAATAAAACAATATTTTAACATTGTGTGCTGCTGTGTATGTGATACCATATTGTCAACAGCCATGTAGTCCCTTATTGGGAAGGAAGTCGGGATATGTATGAGGAAATAAATAATGATCTACCCATGAACAAGACCACTGCCATTTCCAGGGCAGTGAAGGATGACAGAACTAGTGTGTGACCTCAGTGGTGGATGTTGGGGTCTGAAATTTAGCGGCCCTACACCTCTTGTGCTCCACTGCAAATCACAATTGCATCATCCCTGGCACCCCTGAGGCTCTGAACCCATCGCACTTCCCTAAATCCACCACACAGCTCACTCAATAATATGCTGGAGAGTCTCATGGTCGTGAATTATACCTATCAAGCCAGCCTGGGCATGAATGCTGAAGTCCTCCAAAATTTCAACGCCAAGTCCTAAATTTCACCTGCACAGTCAGAAAGGGAGTGCGCGAGCCTAACGTCAGATTAATACATTCAAAAGTGGTTGTGTTCAACAGTTACTTCCTGGCAGAGGAGATGGCATCTCAGCAGGTAATTGAGACTTTCCCTTCTCATGCCCTAGAGGAGGCTGGTGCTACACAGAGAACTGTCAAGTCCAACACTGTCTGTCTAGAACCATACAGCCAGATATCGATGATACATACCTTGAACCACTTCATATCAGATGCGTTCTCATAGTCATTATAAGAAGGGCAGAATATTTTAGCGGATCGAGGGCTTCCAGTTGTTTCCAAATAAAGAGCATCTTCATAATAACAAGTGCCTTCTATATTTGGATTTATTATGACACTCATCGTTTTAGGAGCATACCTGTAAACACAAAGCAACTCCCATATATTTTCTTAAGATATATTTTCTTAAGCTACTTTAAATGAATTCAAATTTCCAGGGCCTGATGAGCTGCATTCAAGGATACTAAAGGAGATTGCAGGTGTAATTTCAGAGCCTTTTTCTATTATCTTTGAGAATTCTTGGAGAACAGGTGAGGACTGGAGGTGGGGAAATGTTGCCCCCATCTTCAAAAGGGGATGAAAGGAAGACCCAGATAACTACCGACTAGTGAGCTTGACATAGATGTCAGGGAAGGTCCTTGAACAGATAATTCAACAGCCGGTCTGTGAGCATTTAGAAAAGGATGCTGTGCTTACTCAGAAATAAGTCACGCCAGACCAATCTGATTTCTTTTCTTTTTTTATGGAATTGCAAATTTGGTGGATCAGGGAAACGCTGTAGACATAACGTAGCTTGATTTCAGTAAGGCTTTTGGCAAAGTTCCCCCATAATATTCTCATGAGGAAGCTGGTAAAATGTGGGTTGAATGTGGGTAACTGTTAGGTGGATTTGTAGCTGGTTGACTGACTGAGCCCAAAGAGGACTCATTAATGGTTCCTTGTCATCCTGGAAAAAAGTGACAAGTGGGGTGGGCCCATTCTGGGTCTGTTGTTCAACGTCTTTATAAATGATTTGGATGAAGGAATTGAGGGGATGCTCATCAAATTTGCAGACAACACCAAACTGGGAGGGGTAGCTAATGTCGCAGAAGACAGAATCAGAATTCAAAATGACCTTAAGAGGTTGGACAACTGGGTGCAAGCTACCAAATGAATTTCATTAGGGACAAGTGTGAGGTTCTGCACTTAGGCAGGAAGAACCAGATGCACAAACATAGGATGGGGGACACCTGGCTTACTAGCGGTATATGTGAAAAGGATCTAGGGGTCTTGGTAGACCACAAGCTTAACATGAGTCAACAGTGTGATGCAGCAGCAAAAAAAAAAAAGTTACCGCTATTCTAGACTGCATCAACAGAAGTACAGTTTCCAGATTAAGGGAACTAATAGTACCACTCCATTCTGCCTTGGTCAGACCACACCTGGAATACTGTGTCGAATTCTGGGCACCACAATTTAAAAAGGATGTTGACAAGCTAGAACATGTGCCGAGGAGGGCAACCAAGATGATCAAGGGTCTGGAAACTAATCCTTACGAGGAGCGCTTGAAGGAGCTGGGTATGTTTAGCCTAGAAAAGAGGAGACTGAAGGGAGATATGCTAGCCATCTTCAAATATCTAAGGGGCTGTCACATGGAAGAGGGAGCATGCTTGTTTTCTTCTGCTCTGGAGGGTAGGACTTAAAGCAATGGCTTCAAGTTACAGTGGTACCTCAGATTACAGACGCTTCAGGTTACAGATGCTTCAAGTTACAGACTCCGCTAACCCAGAAATAGTACCTCGGGTTAAGAACTTTGCTTCAGGATGAGAAAAGAAATCGCGCAGTAGCGGCACAGCGGCAGCAGGAGGCCCCATTGGCTAAAGTGGTACCTCAGGTTAAGAACAGTTTCAGGTTAAGAACAGACCTCCAGAATGAATTAAGTTCTTAACCTGAGGTACCACTGTACAAGAAAGGAGATTCTTGACTAAATATTCTGAAAAACTTTCTGTTCAGCAGTGGAACAGACTCCCATGAGAGCTGGTGGGAGTCCTTGGAGGTTTTTCAGCAGAGGTTGGATGGCCATCTGTCATGGATGCTTTATTTAGCTGAGATTCCTGCATTGCAGGGGGTTGGACTAGACGACCCTTGGGGGCCTTCCAACTCTATGATTCTATGACACACACTCATGCAAAGCTTTTGCTCGTTTTTTACTTACTCAGGATGGATGCATGTATAATTTCCATTGTCCTCAATGGATGCAGGCAGAAACCAAAGTTCATTCCCAGAAGCATGTATTCGGGCCCTTTTGTCTGTAGAGATGGTTGTATCACCACGCTTCCAGACCGCAGTGTCATGCACAGGGCACTTTACAACAAAAGCCTCACCTGCTATTGTAAGCCCTGCAAACATACGTATAGATTCAAAATTCCTTTGCAAAATATCAAGTGATGGGGGCTTGGGGGAAAACATTCTGCATACCTACATCAGGAGAGATTTCCTAGCTTGTTTAATGCTGCTGGTAATGTCATACTAAAACCAGTAACTCTGTCTTGGAAACAAATGCAAATCAACAACAACAACAACAACATTCATCTACATGTCCGCTCTTCTGGATTAAGAATTGCACTTTTGACATGGACATGATCCAGCTCATGAATCTTCCCACCATCCCAGTACAAAGTGCATCCCTATCAAAAGATCTATCAAAGCAGTTCAATGAAGCCCAAATAAACACAGTGACATAGGTAGGCATCCATCTGCACTGGCTGAGTGGTCGTAGAACCTGGTTTTCACTGATCAAATTGCAGTGCTCATGGAAACTGGATTGGGGTGTTTATGTATATTTTAAGGAAATTTTTCAATGGTAATGGTGTCACATCAACGCCAGAAGAGGGGAAAACTTTAACATGTAGCAGAGTTCAGCAGAGTTCCCAAAAAATAGACCAGAGGCAATTGTACTTCATCCAGCTTTACTGATACTGAAATCAGGCATGGCCAAACTTGGCCCTCCAGTTGTTTTGGGACTATAATTCCCATCATCCCTGACCACTGGTCCTGTTAGCTAGGGATGATGAGAGTTGTAGTTCCAAAACAGCTGGCGGGCCAAGTTTGGCTATGCCTGGATACATAATGGTTACAAATCCAATACAATCAGGATTGGCACAGTCCATAAAAAAATCCAGTTGCAGCACTTAAAATAAAACTTAGAATAAGACTAAACCTTAGCACTAAGCATACGGAACAGAACATCAGAACAAAGAAAAATAAAGCAAGAATAAGAGCCCAGGCTCCTCATTGCCTTACCATAATAGTCAGCATGACCTTGACAGAAACATAACAGAACCAGTTTAATCCAGCTGAACACAGCTTCCCAGAGAAATAACCCAACCATCAGAAACCATATTCCTGTTTCTCTCACATAGAAATAAACCTTTCCAGAACACTCTTGAACTAACCAGAATAGGAAAGATTTCTACACATCAGATTAATACTTTCTGCACTAAGAAATGAAAACTGACAAATGGATGTCTAGATCATTCTAGTTTAGACGCACAACTGTGACCAGCAGTTCATTCATTCAACAGAATGAATCAATCATATTCCAGGTATTTCTGTGAGTAAAATCAGCGCAGAGTAAGACTTACAGTATTGCGGTTTCCCAGCAGTAGCAGAGAAAGCCATGAGGAAGATGAAATACAAGAGAGCCATTGTGTTGCTAAATTGGGGGGGGGGGGGGACACATTAGAAAAAGGGGAAAAAAGAAAGCCCTGTTATTTGACTCTTCAAAATTATCAGCATGCTGAAAGAGAAACATCTACATTTTTTCAATTGGAAATACATTGTTTTGCAAAATTCCACCTGAACAACTTGTGCCTTGTATTGAATACTTGCACAGCATTTCGGTTTCAGCTCAGAGACTGATATTCAACACAGCAAGTAAAAAAGGTAGCTCCATAACTAATGATAAATAATCATCCTCCACATTTCTTTCACAGTAGCACTTTTATCTTCTTTGTGGAAATCCCCTCCCACCTTTTGTTTATGAAATAAGTTAAAATATCTGATTGTGAACTGCATAGTAGCTGATAGACCGACTGTTCCAATATTCAGAATCATGATTCAAATATTAATATAGGATCTGGCTGTAAGAAAATAATATCCAGAGCTGAGACTGTCCTGCTGGAATATCTAGAACGCAGTACACTGGCTGCATACACACCCCACATTTAAGACACATCCCCCCCCCTCAAGAAACCTGGGAACTGTTGCTTACCCCTCAGAGTGCACCCATAGCAAACTACAGTTCCCAGGACTGTTTAAGTGGGGGATGCGCTTTAAATGTATAGTATGCGTATATAACCACTTACTATTGCAATGCTACTGTCCATGGTACCACAACAGAAATGGAAGTTGTGCAGCCATCAGCTAGCTGTTGAAGCAAACCACCTTCATTAATTCATTCATTTTATTTGTATACTGCTTTTACACACACACACACACACACACACACACACTGCAAGCAGCTTACAAACCAAGAAACATTACAAAACAATTTCATAACAACATAACAAAGCAAAATAACAAGATTATGTAATGATCTTATCCGAGCATTTCTGAGTGCAAGGATTATCTCAACGTATTTCTTTATTTATGAATTTATAAGCCGCTCTTTATGACAAAGTATAACAAGGCAGAATACAACATATCCTAATTAATTATTATAATATTATTATTATTGCATATGACCCACCGACTGAAGAGTGCGAAATGGAGAAACTTGGCAGGTTCCCTGTTCCCCTTCCTTTCACTGAGATGCTTAGCTGATCCAAAACTCTAAAGGGTTTTCATTATATCTATAGCTGAGGCTCCTCCTTCTGTGTGGTTTGTGAACTTACCAGCTATCAGTGTCTCATGAAACGCTGTGCAGATAAGGATTTTGTTGAGTAAGCAAAGCAGCCACCTCCTCAAATTGCAAAATTATTTCCTGAACTGATATTCTTTACAAAAGTTCTGTGCTTTCCCATCTCTCTGCCAAACGGTGGCAAGAGCCTAGGGGGGTTCCAGGGTCTGTGCTTCTTCGGAGAATTGAGACATGGCAGAGACAGTCATAGATTTAAGAAATACGGTTTAATCACCTATTTTCACCTTCAGTCTGCAAGGAGGGAATCCAAATCTTACAGCATGGTCATTTCAAGAGAGGATTGTCCCCCACAGCAGTGTAGCCATGGAGTCCAAGGCAGCTCTCTCAGCCAGCCTTCCCAAGATGGATCCCAGACTCTGTTTCTCCTCTCCTTCCCAGAATCCCTTGCTACCAGGTGCCCCAGGCTTTTCCCCAAGGTTTGTGTTTCCTTCAGAATGAGGGACAGTGGAGGCTGTGGTGTCTTTATGAGATATGGTTTATTTACACATATATGCAACCTGAGCCTACAATGGTGGGGGGGGGGGTACATCAAAGCATTAACATCTCAAGAGGGTTTTGCTTCCCCCATAGCCACAGCCTTGGATGTCAGCAGAAATCAGGTATGTCTCTCCTTCAGAGGCTTCAGCCTGTTTCTTACTTCAGCTTCTAATTTACACACATACAACTCAGCCTTTACTGTATTTTCTAAGGGGAGGGGGCCACCCATTAGTTGTCTGGCACAGATCCGCTTCCTTGGTTACCTTAATGGCCTGTTACCTCACCAGCAAGCTTTCTTTCTTTCTTTCTTTCTTTCTTTCTTTCTTTCTTTCTTTCTTTCTTTCTTTCTCTCCTTCTCTCTCTCTCTCTCTCTCTCCTCTTTATTTCTATTGTCCCTTTCTTTTCTTCCTCTGCTTTTCTCCTTTGCCTTGTATCTTTTGTAGCTTCAGTTTTATATGGAAAAATCTTAATTAAAAAATCTAATTTTTTTTTTAAAAAAAGTTTTAACACTTGCTGGATCCAGGAATTATCAGGGTCTTGGTATACGGCCTATTCCCCAACAAAATAATAACAATATGTCATGGAGAAATCCTGTTTTTAGAATAAGAGGGAAACGTGCAAAGTTAAATACTGCTTTGTAGTTATAATTTAGGACTAGAATCAGGATATTTTTGAAATGTGTATGAATGTAATAATTCACTGTGTGCTTTCAAAGAATGGGGAAAGAACACCTATTAATAGCCATGACATCTGCTACAAAACAAGACATTATGCAAGATAAGCAGCTTTAAAGGAAATAATCATCGTAAGCAGAACCTCCTCAGGAAGCTTCTGAACTTCTTAGAACTATCAACTGTTCTTTCTTCTGTTATTGGCAATTTCAGTTGTTAAGCAGCATTTGGTAGCCAAACATTTGGTCAGTGCTTTTTTAAAATATAAAAGGTAAAGGTACCCCTGCCCGTACGGGCCAGTCTTGACAGACTCTAGGGTTGTGCACCCATCTCACTCAAGAGGCCGGGGGCCAGCGCTGTCCGGAGACACTTCCGGGTCACGTGGCCAGCGTGACATAGAGCCAGCGCAGCACACGGAAACGCTGTTTACCTTCCCGCTAGTAAGCGGTCCCTATTTATCTACTTGCACCCGGGAGTGCTTTCGAACTGCTAGGTTGGCAGGCGCTGGGACTGAACAACGGGAGCGCACCCCGCTGCAGGGATTCGATCCGCCGACCTTTCGATCAGCAAGCCCTAGGCGCTGAGGCTTTTACCCACAGCGCCATCCGCGTCCCAATTTTTAAAATATATATATATATAAATGTTTGGGGGTATTCTTATCTTGAGTCAAGAAAATCACTATTTTATGGTTCAAATCAGGAAAAAGAAATACAGTAAATCAGGGATGTCCAACAGGTCGATCGCGATCTACTGGTAGATCTCCCTGAGGTTTTGGTATATCGCGGCTGCCTTTCCTTAGCGTTGCTAAAACTGACTCCTGCCCCGGCCTCCATTGTTGTTTGATCTCTGGAAGGGAAGATGGAGCTTTCTCTGTGCTGAATCCCCCCCCCAAAAAAGGGGGTTTCCTTCTCAAATAAAGCTCAACAACTTTGAGCTGAACCCCCAAAAACGGGAGTAGATTACTGCCAGTTTTTAATTCTGAAAGCAGATTGCAGTCTCTTGAGAGTTGGCCACCCCTGCAGTAAATGGACAAAAGTACAAAGATTCACAAAATGTTAGGGGTATGCATACCCCTGCGTCCTCCCCCCAAAAAAGCACTGCATTTGGTCATAGAGTATTCTGTGAGTGCATGCACGCAGGAAAGCCTCTGCCGAACACCAGCAGAGAACCGAATTACAGGGGTCATTTCAACCAAAGCTGTATCCCAAGTCTTTTTAACACCAATAGTATTTCACAGCTCCTTCCAAATCCTTCATGAAATGCGCAGTCATTAGTTGCACTGCCACTAAAACACAACTTCCCAACACTTTACTTTTCAAATTCAAATCGCTATTCAAGAACATGTCTAATAAATCTAAATAACAATCCAGCTCTAAAGTTGATTACTTATATTCTCAATTTCATGAATGACTTGTTTCTAGAAATACTGAAACTGTGGAAAAGAAAGGAAGGAAAAGAAATATCTAAAATGGAACCTGATCATGGTTTTGTGCATTGCAGCAAGGAATTCTTCTTGGGTACTAGTAAAAACTCTGCTGTTGGTCCCTCAAATAACTCTTCTGGGTACTTCTAGGTCCCTAAGCATCCAAGAAAGAGGTCTATTTTGATTAAAACAAGACTGGCACAGTGTGTTAGGTACTCCTGGTAAGAGATCCCTACAGCTGATATAATACAAAGTAATTTACTAAATACATTAACAAGGTTGTTTAAATGCCATTTCAAACTGCAAATAGAAACCCCAAGTACAAATTGTGCAGCTACTTTGACATTTGCTACTTTCCTTCTTTCACGGCCCCCCCAGAACATGTGGGCTCTTCACAGAGCGTAAGTGGAACACCATATCATATAAATATCAAAGTGTGCTAATTTAAAGCAAAATGGCATGACTCTTTGGTCTGGGAGTCACATTGCCAAGTGGTTAGCAAACAAAATGAATCCTGTGACGTCCAAACTTTTTTCAAAGAGGGCCAGATTTGATGAAGTGAAGGACCGTGAGGGCCGACCAAAGTTGTTAACCATTTTTTAGGATTGAAGTTGTTGTGTAGCCTTATTGGAGTTCACCGATTGGGTCTGCATTGCTCCGGGACAGGAGGAAGGAAGTCAAATGACACCAAGGTTGATTCAAAGAGTTTATTCTGCTCTCTGGATAGCAGAAGGCACTTGCGTGATCAAGTCCACAGCAAGTCCAAAGAAATGACAAGTTTCATGCAGTATATATATCCTCCAGGCACCCTCTCCCTCCTTCTCCAGGAATCCAACCATGTCAGCCTATGTACGCAGGTTGACATCACATATGTTCTTGCTCTGGTATTCTTAACCATAAAAGGGAATTCCTTCCTGTACTTCTGACCATAAAAGGATCTTCCTCTTCCTACTCTTATCTGGGAGGAAGAGGTCATCATCTCCGGGAACACGCTTTTGGCGTTTTTCCCGGACATCGGCCTGTGCGTCTTTTGTGGTCAGCACATAAGATAAGGTACTGCCGTATCTTCTCTGTTCCCCTAGAAGAACAGCCAGGGTCATCCCTTGCCGTGACTGATAAAGGAGAGAGCTTGTTTATGCAGCTGTGTCCTTGTTATGCTTTTGCTCAACAGCTCAAGTTTTATGCATTTTAGAGTGCTCTCTTGGAGAAAGAAGAAAGGGGGGGTGAGTCAGTTTTAAACTTACTGCACAGAAACCCATTCCTTCAGTTAAGGGTTTTTTAGGATTTTACCCCAGGAAATAAACTGCCACAGGAGCCAAATTAAACCGACCAGTGGGCCGGATTAAGCCCCCGAAACGGACTTTGGACATTTCTGCAACACATTGTGGTTTTCAATGCTGTGCCATGTAGATTCATTCGAGGAAAATACAGCAGCAGCAGCAGAAACAGAATACCACCTTTATTAGGATCAACTAAAAGCCATAAACCATTGAGCTAGCTTCCTGTCCGAGGCTGGATGTTAAGACCCTCCCATTCCTTTGCCTGATGATTGGTTTTCATAGTTAATTTGATGCTGTGACCATCTTCTGTGGCAACAAAGACTGCTGCTCCTAAAAGAAAACAGAGGGCTCCTCCAGACTGCTGTTTTATTGTGTGTGTATTCTGAAACATCTTCTTAACATTAGTGAATTAGTTGTAGATTTATTCTGCTTGCAGTTTGCTTTGCAATGCTTCCGCAATGGTACCACATTATTGCTGTCTATAGCACACAATAAAACTAATAATAATAATAATAATTTATTATTTATACCCCACCCATCTGGCTGGGCTTCCCCAGCCACTCTGGGCGGCTTCCAACAGAATATTAAAATACAATAACCTATTAAACATTAAAAGCTTCCCTAAACAGGGCTGCCTTCAGATGTCTTCTAAAAGTCTGGTAGTTGTTCTTCTCTTTGACATCTGATGGGAGGGCGTTCCACAGGGCGGGTGCCACTACAGAGAAGGCCCTCTGCCTGGTTCCCTGTAACTTGGCTTCTCGTAGCGAGGGAACTGCCAGGAGGCCCTTGGCACTGGACCTCAGTGTCTGGGCAGATTGATGGGGGTGGAGACGCTCCTTCGGGTATGCAATAAAACTAGAACATTTATGAGATAAAAAGGTGGGATTTCAGCAGTAAGTTACAGGATATACACTGCTTGGAAATGAACCCGAACTTTTGCAGGGGCAAACAGTACTGAAAGCGGGATTGTGTGTGACTGATCCAAAAGCATCAGGGACACAGATTGTCATGAATGTGCAATTTTTTAAAAAATGACCGCTGAACAGCCGTCATGTGACACCCATCCTCACAAAAATTGTGCAAACAAATCAGGATGAATGCTTAATGAACAGGTGACCTGGAAGCCACCAGTCTGAGACCCAAACAGCATGATTATTTTAAAATTGTGCAGCAGCCTTTATGAATCCAAGACTGTTTCCTGAGAGCATGACCCGCCTCATCATAGAAATTATGCTTTCCTGTAGGCACAAACACAAGATTCTCCTAACATTAAAAAAAAATATGCTCTGTAAATACAAGCAATGTGGATTGAAGATGTTGAATGATAATTAAAAGTTTCATGAGTAAAATATGAAGAGCAGAAGCATATTGTCATAATGACTATTGTGGGTTTAGTTAAGTAATGCTGCTTTGCTATATTCCTGTTCAGCATAAAGTCCAAACCACTTCATACTTCCTGAACATTTTTGTCGATAAAAAAAAAAATGTATATCATTGTCCATTCACCAATTTATCATGGTTGGAGTTATTTCACATGTAAGTTTCTTACAGTTTGACACTGCTCATTCTGTGAACGAGCCTGAGACCTCTGGGTATAGGGGGTTATATAAATTAAATAAATAATAATAATAATATATTTCACATTTTACTTTTTAGTATTCTTTTGCCCCTTCTAAATCAATAAAAGAACTGGAAGTTTAAAACATCTCTACCTCTGAAACATTACATGTTTATCCGTAAAAAAATGTATTTCCTGAGAATCATTACTATTCATAACAACAATCGTAGAAGGCAAATATTGCAAAGGAACAAACAACGTTATGGTACTTTAAGCCAGAGAGTTGCATCCAACTACACAGAGTACAGCCATTTACATTAATGGAACTCAGTCATGTTTATTGCTTTTGATGGGTCTACTCTATGTTGGATTCACTGATAATTATTTTATTACGACATAAGCATTCATGGACTAGAGTCCTGTTCACTCAATGTATGAAGCATTGATATAAGTAAGGATAGGCAAACTTGTTCATTTCAATTTTCCCAGTTTTCCAATCTTAGGTCCACATTTCCACATCAGTTTGTGAATTTTTCTTTTGAGTTCTCATTAAAATCCATCAGCATTTTAATGCAAATTACTCCTGTTATACACATGCTCATACGTGATTTGCCTAAGACACATTTTTGCAAAGCAACATCCTCTAAAATGATGTATTTCTGTATGTTATTTTCATGTATATGCACATTTTTATGGACGCTTAACCCGAGTATATGCATTTTTGTACAAATTAATTGTCTGGAAAACTACATTGCAAAGTTCAGAGAAGTGTGAATTTTGAAGGATGGCCGTTTCCATGGTGTTTGTGAATTAAAGCAAATTTGGGGCAGGTGTGTGTATGTATTTGCAGGGGAAGAATAAGCAGTGAGGGGCAAGGGAAATAAAATATAAAAAATACAATCTATTACATCAAAACTTAAACGAAAGTCAAATATAAACACAGTGACAGTTCACAAAGTAACCCAACTACTCCCTGAATATTGCAAAGGGTGAGTTCAAATGGAATGGTGCATATAAAAAAGGTAAAGGTACCCCTGCCCGTATGGGCCAGTCTTGCCAGACTCTAGGGTTGTGCGCCCATCTCACTCAAGAGGTCGGGGGCCAGCGCTGTCCGGAGACACTTCCGGGTCACGTGGCCAGCGTGACAAAGCTGCATCTGGGGAGCCAGAGCCACACACGGAAACACCGTTTACCTTCCCGCCAGTAAGCGGTCCCTATTTATCTACTTGCACCTGGGGGTGCTTTCAAACTGCTAGGTTGGCAGGCGCTGGGACCGAGCAACGGGAGCGCACCCCGCCGTGGGGATTCGAACCACCGACCTTTCAATCAGCAAGCCCTAGGCGCTGAGGCTTTAACCCACAGCGCCACCCGCGTCCCCATGGTGCATATAAGAGGCTGCAAATGATTTCAGACACGTCTAAGTCAGTCGTCAAGTGTTACCATAATACAGTAAGAGTAAAAAATGAAAAAACTGCAAGGTTGAATTTCAGCAGAACAAAGAAACAACTGGTCAAATGTAGTTAGGGGCTACGTGTTCACAGAAAGAGACTTCCATTAGAGTTGCCATACATCCAGAATTTCCTGGACATGGCTGGAATTTGATCATAGAAAACAGTGTCCATGTGGAAATCGCTGAACAGTGTCCAGATTTTCACTTTTTGAAGTAAGGCAGCCCTGCTTCCATGGATCTGTCTATAGCCGGGTGGTGTATCAGACACAAAGACCTATGCTCCAAATGTGATTTTCTTCTATGAGCCAACCTTTTGCGCAAAGCTAAAATCCCATTGATAGGCTGATTGGCAGGACGAGGAAGGCGGTGGTCTAGATTCACTAAACAGCTGGTTGTCAGCATTTCAACTTTCTTTAAAACAGGATACACAAGTGTAGCTAATCCACGTGCATTCAGCTGGAGTGTAGCCACTGTGTGTAGTTTTCCTCCCACAACAAGAGAAACAAATGAAAAACCCTGCTCATCGTACATTAGTTGAAATAAGTTGTTTTAAGTTTTACCTTTTTTGTTTGAAACACTATGTGAATTTGGTACATTAAGAAATGCTAGTGGAAGCGATGTTGTCAAAAGAGTCCGTTTACCATGTACAAATGGTGGCTGTAACAGCACCATCCATCAAAGTAGTCTTTTGAAACAGCTGCGCCAGGAGTTATTAAAAGGATACAAGGGTTTCTGTTGTATTGAGAGAGGTTGGCACCAAAGGTAGTTCTGGAGAAATTTGGTGTCCTGGTGGCATTCGGTATCTGACCTTTTTCCAGAACTTGGTATTTGCAGAATAAGAATGCTTCTTCGTAAGGTCACCTTTCCATCTAATGGCTCCCTGCTTTTGCTTGATGTATCTAATGGATTCTGGCAAGCTGCTGTAATCCTCTATTTTACCCATTTCGATCAGAATGACTTTCAGTCCAGCACTTTCACTCATAAGGGCATTGTACAAAGCTATTTGCTCCTCAGGAACCCCTTGTGATATACTGTAGGTTTGGAATCCGGGTACTAAAATAATGATTAGCCTTCTGCTTTGCTTAATGGTTTCATCAATAACGTTGACTACAGCTGTAAATTAAATAAATAAATAAGATAAATACCACATCAAAAATGGGCTTCTGCAAGTTAATCACCTACTTTTTGTGATATTCATGGATTCTTAACGATGCAGAAATTTTTCTTAGGAGGAAAAATCCCAGATATCCGACCATATGCACATAACATATTGATGCCTTGGGATTTGAAATACGTATTCAACTCTGTGTGGGTATCCAACTTTGGCTCAAAAGCAAGCAAGCAGGATGGAAAGGTTCATGCTCCATATTAAACAGAACTGCAAGATGACTATCAGTTATTGCAAGTTATTAACACCTCATTAGTTTATGGATGAGACTGAGATAACCTCTTTTATTTAAAAAGCAATAAGGATGAATGAATGCTTTTTTCTTTTCTTTTCTTACCTTTTCCTGGTAAGTCATCCCGGCCAAGGATAAATAGATTATACCCACACTTTTTCTCCAAAACCTCAGGAAGCACTTTCAGAGCAAAACAATCTTGGGTATCCGTTTTTGGATACAGTACGTAGGCATCATAGATCTTGCCATCTGAAACTGAACACCACATGTAAACCTCTAATATTTTACTCTTCGATACTTGCATTTCCAGTTTTACTTGGTAAACCCCCTCCAGGAACAGCTAGTGTTTGAATAGCAGCTGGTTAAAGAACAACATTGGGCAGATGCCATGATTTGATTCTATCTGGCCTGCGTGTCAATATGGCAGCCGCCTGCAGTGGAAGGCTCCTGGACTGATTAGGCAACACCAGTTTGTGAAGGGATGATGCGAATTTACAGAGGGGAAACTTGGATTACAGATTTGGAGCATAAAGAAGAAGAAGAAAGACACAAAATCCACACAGAAATGTTTTGACTTAACTCATTTGCAGAATGAACTCAGAGATTGTTGAAAATAATGGATTTACATCAGAATGAATTATGGGAATTATTGTAATGGTTATGAAGTAGAACTATGAGGTGATTAGGATTCCCTCCAATCTCAAAGCATGGGAAGTCAGCCAAAAATTTATAATTAGGCATAATATTGGGACTGTTCGATTACTGGATAATTTGTATAATTTGTATTATATAATATGGTTTGATTGGATTGTTAAAATGGAAATTTAATAAATATTATTTAAAAAGAAAAGGAAAGAAAGAAAGAAACTGAACACCACAGACCAAGGTAATTGGCAGAGCTAAATAATAACATAAGGTGCTAGGTATACTGTGTTATTTTTATGCTGCCTATTATCAGCAAGTAGATCAGCATATATCTCATGTTTTTAAGTGACATTCAATGGGCAATCCTGCTTTGGGACAAGATACAGGGGCAGCTTGGGCTGTGAGCTTTATTTTGGTTCCTTCCCATACCACTCCAGTCATTTTTTAACCTAGGAGTTTGCACGTGAGGAGCTGGCATTGGGGCTACTTCCAAAGCCAACATGGTCAGCTCCTGGAAGTGGATGAGGCAGAGATGAGCCACATTACTAGCCCTGCCCATCTGGGTTTCTACAGCAACAGCATGGAAGGTGCAAAGGAATGGCACCTCTGATAACAAAATAATCGGCACTGAATCTCAACCATTAGCATTGTCTTGCAATCACTCCATCTGTAGATATCCTATGACTATAGCCACCCATTGCTTTGCTATGGCATGCTTCCTGCACCCCCTTCTTTGCTTTTATTTTTGTGGCCGCAGATAAGGGCACTGTATTCTTTCCCTTTCGTAGTAAATAATATACCATTACCTTTTTTATGAAGAAAAGGGTGGCATGACTTCCGATACCAAAGTACAAGCTCAATCTTGAACAATGCGCAGATTAGCACGGGGATAAAAATGAGCAATACCAGTGCAATCAGTCCCAATATATTTTTGGCTGAAATGGAAAAGAAAAAGAAAATGAAAAAAGTGGAGCCACTCAGATGTACCAGGATCAGACAAGCAAAGCATATATGAATATTTCAAAGTAAGGTAAGCAACTGGGATCCCACTAGGGCAGGAATTGGAAATGTTGGGCCCTCCAGATATTAAAATCAGAGAACTGTAGAGCTGGAAGGGACCAGAAGGGTCATCTAGTCCAGCTAGATGCATTGCAGAATAGAAGATTGGACCACAACTCCCATTATCCTAGAGCAGGGGTCAGCAAACTTTTTCAGCAGGGGGCCGGTCCACTCTCCCTCATACCTTGTGGGGGGACCGGACTATATTTGGGGGAGGGGAATATGAATGAATTCCTATGCCCCACAAATAACCCAGAATTGCATTTTAAATAAAAACACACCTTCTACTCATGTAAAAACACGCTGATTCCTGAGGGTCCTCAACCCTCCAGAGGCGATTTGAAAGGTGTGTTTATTCATTTGCATTCTTCACAATTATTCATTTTTTTACTAATAAAAATACCAGATGACATACGTACGTGGGCGTTGTATTAAGAAGTATGCAGCAACTTCGCCCGCCTGGCAAACAAACCGCTGGTCATAATCTTCACTTTTCACCTCATTGATGGTCAGAGGGACTACATAAGCCCATGCTCCTTCAACAGGGAAGTCTTTTCTGTTCAAAAAGTAGTAGAAGTACACATTGAAAATGTGTTCTAAAGGGGCATTGTGGGGGTTGCAGCAAAGGATTTCCAGGTGCAAAAACTGAAGCCCAGATTTAAACTAGCTGCTTGGTGGACAAGGTCACATCACTCACTCTTGGGCTGATTTAATCTACCCTGTCATGCAGCTGTGCAGATTTTATACATGGCCATTTTCTAAACGAGATCCTGTGTGGAATCTGCTGTGGACAAAGCTGAAGGACAGAAGTGTCCCATGCCGTTTGTCATGAGTACACAACGAGAGGAAACAAATCATGCTGGATTTATTTACGTTAAAAACAGATATTGCAATTTCTTTCCACTTCTATTACTTTCTTTCACACACCTTTAAACCAATTTTCTGCTTCTTTTTCTATTACACATTGCAATTGAGTATATTGGAAGTCTAACACAAAGGTGGGGTGAGGGATGGGAAAAGGAAGTATCTGTGGGATTGAGTGTGGGTATGTATGAACATTTTTAAGGATTGTATGAAATGTATGTTTCTATGTTTATTCGTAACATGTGTGTATTAATGCTGAATTATTTTAATAATAAAAACTTGTTTAAAAAATAAAATAAAAATAGATATACTTACTCGAATCCTTCTTCAATTCTACCGTTAAACAGGAAGTTTACTGGTGTATTATTGACTTTCCAGGTGATGCTATTTAAAGAGTTTCTGTAACTTGACACATTGCACATCGTAAATATTTTGGAGCCTGCAAAATTCATTATCAGAAAATGGCCATAAGACACTTTCAATAAATTGTAGTTGTACAATCATGTCACATCTTCTGGTATATAATCTCTCATTGTTTGTGCTAATGTAGTGTTTCAGTGATGTCTACGCTGGCTTGGTCATGTACACAGAATGAAAGATGGCAGGATCCTCTCAAAGATGTGCTTTACGGGAAAGCTGGATTCAGGCACCAGGCCTGTTGACAGGCCAACCTTGCATTATAAAGATGTCTGCAAATGTGACATGAAGGCTGGCAACATTAACCCCAATGTTTGGGTATCCCTTGCAGATGACTGCAGGGCCTGAAGACAGACAGTGAGGTCATGTATCCACAGCAGTGCCCAGAAGAGACCTCTGGGAGCAGCACAGAGAGAAGAAATGCTATGATACATCTGTAACAGTGAAACCAGATGCCTTCATCTGCCCCATCTGTAACAAAACATGTCTCTCCCATATTGGTCTCTACAGCCACAGCAGGCACTATAACTCTCCAACTGTTTGACTTTACCCTGATGGCAGACTCTTCCATCACCTCTTGAGACAGATGGATACCAATGACAACAAGAGTAAACCATCCACAAATTATGTGAGCTCTGCAGATTTCAAAAAATATTTAGGGGGGAAATTATGTAGCAAAAGCAGGGAGACACTGAACAGTCAAATAAGGAACTACTTAGAAAGTGCAATGCTAGCGATTACTACTGATAACAATGCCTTCGACTCATGGAAATAATGAAATGATTGGGTTCTTGTTCATTTTGTGTTGTTGTAGGCAGTTTTGTTCGGCCAGTTCTCTTTAAAATATGAAAGTACTAAATTACTTACCAAGTTCAGCTTCAATAGTATTATTTCTGGGGTACAGAATCTCAGTTCTTTTCTTTGGTTCATTTGCTAGCAACAGAAGAAGACAGAAATATTTTCATAAGATCAGATAGAGAACAACAGCTCTTTTTGGGGGGATGGGATTTCCATAATAGTTCAGATAACAGATATGGTCAATATATAATAATAGATTTTGTCTTGACTCTTGATGATGGGGAAAAGAGTCCAGGCCTCAGTATGGCCCAGAGGTCTTTACAACAGAAGATGTTCCCTAGGCTTCAGGGCAGGTAGCCACACCCAGGCAAAATCTCAGGGAGATGGCAGAGAGCTCTCTCCATCCAAGCTGGGTGGAGTTTATTATTTAATTTCCACTCCTTCCTTCCTTCCTTCCTTCCTTCCTTCCTTAGGGGCCCAGAAACTGGAAGCCAAAGTCTGCTAGAGAAGAAAGTAAGGGGAAAGTCAGGGGAGAAGCCAAATGCCCTAACTTGATACTCTCCTGAACTACCATCAGGACTGGTCTGAGACATTTTGCTGCCAGAGGCAGAACAGCAAATGCCTTGCCCACAAACAGTGTGACAGACACCCACACTAAATATGGGCGCTGGGTAACATGACCAATTTTATGAGTGTGCTAAAAGACACAACTCTCCTGTTTTTAACACAGGAGAGGTCTGGAATTGACTGTTTGTGGCAGCATTTGTGAGTCAGCAGAAGCAAGGTATTGTGCTTCTTTGAAGACTGCCCCTTGTCCACTCCCAGAGGTTCAAAGTATGAGGCAGTAGCATACGGTGAATTTTTTTGTAGGGAAACAGTGAAGGCCAGAGGCACCAGCTTGCAAGTGTGATGGAGGGGGGGGGGGAATCACATGCATCAGCACAGCATAGCACCTTCTACCCTAAACTGGGAAGAAGCTTCCAAGGCTTTGGGAAGGAGGTGCCAGGGGAACATTTAGGGGACTAGCCTAGACCACTGACTACATGCCACTGGTATGAGGATGCACTTCTGAAACAAAACAAAACAATTTATTTAATGGCATTTAATGAGGATTCCAAATGTGACGGTTACATAAACAAGGCACAAAACTTGGTCCAAAGCACACACTCTTTGCAAAGAGCTTTAAACCACGCTCTTTTTAAAAGCAAGTCTCAATATAGACTTTTCCCACCTAGAAAAACCAGCAACACTCACTCAACCCTTTGTAGGGTTTCAGCTTCCCCCTCAGGGAATCAAACTGGGTTGCCCTGCTTGGATAAAACTTGTTCCTGACCGAGCAGGTAGCTATCTAACTCACTAACTGGCAGCCAATTCTCTGTCTGAGCTCCCTCAGACAGATCAAGGTCCCCACCATCTGCCCTCACCAACTGACAGTCTCTATCTGACTGTTAAACTTCTAGCTTCTCAATTTCTGACCTGCCAATCCCTCCTGATTGGCTGCTGGCCCAACCAGCTCTCACTGGTTGCTGGGTCCCCAGGAGGCTGACCCAGGGCCTGTCCGTCACACACAATACCAAAGACCGGCCAAGATATTTCAGCACCTGATGCAGAAAATCACACAGCCACCTCTGCTGTGTTTTCATGGCAACTCCAAAGTCGGCTGCTTGAGGTAGCCACCTCACTCATGGTAGGGCTGGCTCTGGGTACCAGGTGACTCTGCTTTCCATAGCTGCTGGCCTCCCATTTTCCCCCACAGGGGATCTTGTCTGCCCTCTGCTGGTGGATCCTTGCCTTTCAAGGATTTCAAAGAGCCCCTCTCTCTTTTCCTAACTCAGACAACTGTGCCCAAACTCCACAGGGCAGCAACCAAGGACAAGGACTTTCAAAAGTGGGGGATGCTTTCCTGCAAGTGCAAAAGAGAATAACTACATACTGTATCTGACATCCAACAGCAACTCCCCGTCTCTGCCTCAAGTGACCTGCCCTGTGATGGCCTGGGATTCGGACTCGGAGGCTGAACCTGAGGAATCCCAGCCTGCACAGGAGTCCCCGCCTCCAGAACCAGCTGAGCCGGGACTGGGGCTTGAGCCTGAAGGGTCCTCACTTGTGCTGGATCCTCAGGTGCAGGCATCAGCTGAGTCTGCTTTGGCTCCTGAGGTGATGGAGGACCCATTGCCTGCAGGTGCTCCACTCTCAGCCCCATCAGAGGAAGCTGAGGTTGCCTCTGGGTCTGGTAACCCTCCAGCCTCTCCTGAGCTGCAGAGGCTCAGGGCAGAGAGGCGGAGGGAACTAAGTTCCCGCAGGAGGAGTGCTCGCCTCCAGGCCAGGAGAGGCGAGTCACCTGTGGACCGGGGCCGCCCTATGCCTCAGAGCAGATAAAAGCCAGCCAGCCCCAGTCCCAGGTTGCAGGAGCAACATTGTTGGTAGCCTGTTCCTGCCTGCACCCTGTCCTGCTCTCCTGCCAGAGTTCCTGACCTCACCCAACTCCCTGCCTTGGACCCCGCTTCAGCTTTGACGGACTGCCTCCCTACCACACCCTTGACCTCGGACTGGACCTTGGACTGGACTCGGACCTCACCACACGGTTAACCCTCGGGACCAGCACATGCCCAGAGAAAACATGGGATGCTTCCAAACTGTGCTTTTACTGCATAATGGCCATGCTTTGCTCACTAACTTTTTACAGGGCAGCAACATGACATCATCATTAAATGACTGCTTTCCTCCTGCTTCTTCACACTTTCGCAGTGTAGTCTCCGCAGGTAAAGACGGTCCTAGGACTACTCTTAAAGAATTTAAGAAGAGCCTGCTGGATCAGGCCAGTGGCCCATCTAGTCCAGCATCCTGTTCTCACAGAGGCCAACCAGATGCCTATAGGAAACCCACGAGCAGGATCTGAGCACAGAGCACTCTTCCCCTCCTGTGATTTCCAGAAACTGATATTCAGAAGCATTACCCTTTTCCATGATGCATGGTTTATACATTTATAACAACATAGTGGGCAGGTGAGCCTATCGCCCTACATCTACTGAAATGCATTTTCAAAATATTTCCTTTCCCATTTTAGTAGTTTTTTTTTAATTTACCCATCTTTTCTGTCAAAATAATAACATAATTATCCAATAGTGTTCCAGTTATAAAAGTGCTTTAGTGTGGTTTTTTTAATGCAAAGAAAAAGCCAACCTGGGGGGACGGGGCACTAGGGTGTCATTCACTGGGAATCCAGTGAACTGATACTAAATGATAATGGAAAACATGTGAGTTGCAACCAAGTTCCACTCAGAAATGACCCATTGAAATTAATCTGCCTACGTTATGTTAATACATAAACAAGGAATAAATAGGAAATCAGTCAATAATTATAGACCCATATCATTGCTTAATAATGATTATAAGCAGTTTGCGGGTATCCTAGCAAACAGATTAAAATCACTTTTAAAGAATAATATAAATCAAGATCAAGCGGGATTCCTCCCAAACAGACATATAAAGACAAATATGAGGATAGTGATTGATTTATTGGAATATGAGGATAGTGATTGATTTATTGGAATACTTGGAGTTAAGACCAAATAAAAGAATGGTGTTTATGCTAATAGATGCCGAAAAGGCTTTTGATAACTTATCAAGGGTATTCTTACAGAAGGTATTGAAACTAACATCACTGGGGGAATACTATTGTAGAGGTATAAAAGCAATCTATGAGAAGCAGCAGGCTAGGCTAATAATTAACAGTGGCAAGACAGAATGTTTCCCAGTGGAGAGGGGCACCAGACAAGGGTGTCCCATTTCACTTTTAATTTTTTTATACTAACATTAGAGATATTATTATCAGAAATAAGGAAAGATAAAGGAATTAAAGGAATAACACTCAGAAAAAAGATTTTTAAGATTAGAGCCTTTGCGGATGATATTTTGCTCACAACAGAAGAACCAGAAGTAAGCATCGCCAAAGCAATAGAGATAATAAATGATTTTGGTAGGGTGTCAGGTTTTAAGATGAATATGGAAAAGACAAAACTTATGGTAAAAAATATTCAAGAACAAGAACAAAAAGAACTTTAGGAGAAGGTAGGCCTACAGATTGTTAAGAAAGCAAAATATTTGGGTATAGATTTAACTATGAAGAATATCAAACTGTTTAAAAATAACTATGAAAAAGTTTGGAAAGGAATAAGAAAAGATTTTGAAACCTGGAGCAGACTAAAGTTATCAATATATTCTACCAAAAATGCTATATTTATTCCAAACAATACCAATTATAAATAAAGAAAATTGCTTTGAAGAGTGGAGGAAAGATATAATGAGATTTGTATGGCAAGGGAAAAAACCGCGGATAAAATATAAATTATTGATGGATGGAAAGAAAAGAAAGGGGAGGATTGGTATTGCTAAATTTAAAATAATATTATGAAGCAGAATGCTTAATATGGGTAAGAGATTGGATTAAATTGCAAAAAACTAATATACAGTGGTGCCTCGCAAGATGAAAAACCCGCTAGACGAAAGGGTTTTCTGTTTTTGAGTTGCTTCGCAAGACGATTTTCCCTATGGGCTTGCTTCGCAAGACGAAAAAACCGCTAGACGAAGAGACTCGCGGAACAGATTATTTTCGTCTTGCGAGGCACCACTGTATTAGATCTTGAAATTATGAGAAGGTGAAAGTCAATAAAGAATTTACAAATCATATATTTAGAAGTGCACTATAAAAGTTTTGGAATAAATATAGATTACAGTTAGAACCACAGACACCTTGGTGGATATCACCAATGGAGGCGTATGCTGTAAAAAAACTGAATATGAGAACAAATTGGCCAACATATAGACAACTATTGAAAGAAGAACAAGGGAAACTCAGATTAAAATCCTTTGAGGAGATACGTCAATATGAAATTGAGAGATGGCATTATATACAACTAGGAAGTATATTTAATTCTGATCAAAAGAAAGGCTTTGCAAAAGGGGATTGAAAATTCAATATTATAATAATTCAAAACAATAAGAAATTGCTATCTAAAACATATAATATTTTACTGGACTGGGAATTGATGGATGAAGAAGTGAAAGAAACTGTAATTAAATGGGCCCAAAGATGTCAGACATACTATTTATGGGAGAAACTCTGGTGAGAAGATATTCGATTTACCGCCTTATACACAATCAAAGAAAATTTTATCAAGATGTTCCATAGGTGGTACTTAACACCAGTTAAGTTGGCAAAGATATATAAATTGAAATCTAACCTTTGTTGGAGATGTGGCAAAGAAATAGGAACAAAAACCATATGTGATGGAGGTGTGAGGAATCTCTAACGGATGCAATCTCTAAGGGATGTACTGGAGACCTCATACAATAAAACTAAAAATAGATTCAAGTTTTAAAATTAAAACTGCATACAACCCCATTACATAGGGAATATTTTACAAAATACAGGCTTTACCAAGGAACTAAAACATAAAGATTTACCTTTAACAATCACAAAAATGCTCCTTGAAACATTATATTGATTCCCCAAATGAGTGTATGTTATTTTACATTCATATTTTCCCTTATCATCTTCTCTCACGTTGTTTATTACAAGATATGATTGCAAGACAAAAACTCGTCCATCCTGCTGCACTGCCTTGCATTCCTAAAAGCAAACAAAGGTTCAGTTTAAATGCACACAGAATGTGAAAAGTACACACTATTTGCTCATGCTTAGTTTGGCTTATCCTAAACAAATCTCTGTATAGAGTCTTATGCTAAACAAATTCACTGTAGAGGAAGGCAAAAATAAGAGAAATTATTATGTTCCTCTATTTTATATAATGTATGCAATAACTATTCAGTCAAACATTCAGCATGAAAAGCAATATTGTACACTGACCTTTTAAAAAGCACCATAGTGACTTTTTCTTATGAAATAACCTGGTTGTATTATGTTAATATATGTTACATTATTTGTTTTGAGTAAAGAGGCAAAGTGGCAAGCGTGTGTCTGCCTGCCCTGTATACTTTTTGCTGTAATGAGCTCTGGAGAAGTTGCAACATACTAAATTTATGCGCCATCCCATTTATGTCTTGTTTGAGACTGAGCTGCCTAAGAGAATATGTAGTTCCAAACCCACGCTTGTTGAGAAAACTGGAATGAAGGGAGTTGACTGCCTTGGGCTCACTTCCAGTTTCATAAGACAGATAGGAAAATAAATGATTTTAATTGTAGCCTGGGAGATTTTGCTGGAGAAAATAAGCGGGCAATGGAAGGGGTGAGTGCTCCCTCCCCACCTGACGATACTACTACTACTACTACTACTACTACTTGTTATTATTGTTATTATTATTATTATTATTATTTATTATTTATACCCCGCCCATCTGTCTGGGCTTCCCCAGCCACTCTGGGCGGCTTCCAACAAAATATTAAAATACTGTAATGCATCAAACATTAAAAGCTTCCCTAAACAGGGCTGCCTTTAGATGTCTTCTAAAAGTTTGGTAGTTGTTGTTCTCTTTGACATCTGGTGGGAGGGTGTTCCACAGGGCGGGTGCCACTAACAAGCAGGCCCTCTGCCTGGTTCCCTTTAACTTGGCTTCTCGCAGTGAGGGAACTGCCAGAAGGCCCTCGGCGCTGGACCTCAGTGTCTGGGTAGAAAGATGGGGGTGGAGACACTCCTTCAGATATACTCCCCCCCCTCCCGCACTGCCCTGGCTCTTCAGTTGTGAGAGAAATGTGGCATTGAGAAGTTACTAACATTAACGTTAAGTATTCATTAGAAGAAAAGAAGTGATGGGGAAATACCACAGAAGAGGGGGACCTATAAGGGTCTGTACCTTATACCAACGAACAGACAAAAAATCCAGCTCTCGTCCCAAGTCCTCCGTGTTAGAACACACAATCTTTGCAGCTGATCCTTTGGGTACCGTTTGATTGTAGCTGGACTTCTCATTAAAACAGAGAGCGGCACTGTCGTTGACAACCAGTATTCTAATCCTATTTCTGTAGCATATTGTCGAATTCTGGTAACTAAACATGAAAGTGTCAGAGTTAAAATTACTTCAGTTTTTTGCTTTTGCAGCGTAAGCATACCCACAGCCATTCCAAGTGTTACCCCCCACCCTCACAATTATTATCTTACGTTCTTTCCTTCTCACTAATCCCAAAGGAGCACCTAGCATAAGATAAGGGAGGTGGGTGCTTGGATACCTTTTGTTATAGTGACAACACAATAGCAAGCACATTTTTGTTACCAAATAGACCCCTGTCTACTTTATGGAGGCTACAATCTTATACTCCAGAGTAAGTCCCATTGAACTCATAGGGGCGTACTTCAGCCTAGACTAGGGCCATGGGTGTAGCCAGAGGGGCATGGAGGTAGCTCCCCCATCCCTAAATCAAATAAATAAATAATATTTAACTAAAAGTAGAAATAATCAGAATATTTGAAATTGAAATGCACGCTGCGGCCACTTGGATTATATTGTGAAAGGTTTTCAGCAAATCCAAGAAAAGTTGTTTTAGTCTAGATTTTTTTTAAAAAAAGATAAAAATTGTGTGTTCTTTGTAATTTTGAAAAATATACTCGTTAACCACATGAAAGGTACTCCCTGACATAAATTTTTTATTTAACTTAGTTTTCAAATGACTGAAGATTTTGACAGCTTTTTCTGAAAACTTGGCGTCAGAAGAAAGTACCGTATTTTTCACTCTATAAGACGCACCAGACCACATGACGCACCTAGTTTTTGGAGGAGGAAAACAAGGGGGGGAAAATATTCTGAATCTCACAAGACAGAACAGCAAGAGGGATTATTGCGCAGTGAAAGCAGCAATGCCTCTTGCTGTTCTGGCTTCTGGGATAGCTGCGCAGCCTGCATTCGCTCCTTAAGACGCACACACATTTCCCCTTACTTTTTAGGAGGGAAAAAGTGAGTCTTACAGAGCAAAAAATATGGTAATTTTAAAACAACTGTTGTTGAAATGTTTCGTTCTGAAGCTGCTAGACAGAGCCAGATAGAGGATGGTGACAGGTAGGTGTCTTGCCCCCATCACAACATAAATCCTGGCTTCCCCCATGACTAGGGGTGGGGAACGTCAGGTCTGAGGGGCAATTTCAATCCTCCAGGCTTCTCTGTCTGGCTCCCAGGACTCTTTCCAGACCCCTCACTGGGCCTGATTCATACGCTCCATGAGTATTCTTTGCCTGGGTGGAATGTGTACTTGAACTGTAAGAAGGCCTTTCTTGACTGGATGGGGGATAAAGAGAAATGCATTTCTGTGTGTAAAAACTATCCTAAGGTAAAAAGGTAAAATTTACATTCAGTGATCTACCCGCTTCTGCCTGTGGTCCCACCCATGTGGCTCTTGAAAAGTTATGCAAGAGGGAATGTGGCCCTCAGGCAGAAAAAAAGGATCTCTCACCCTTGGAGAAGACACATATAGGATTGTACTTCTTGGACCAAATATGTAAACAAATGGAAATGGGAAAATAGATGGTCATAAACGAATACCCACTAAAATTACAGGACCTAAATCTGACGCTTCCATACCTAAGGGTGCAACATCTGAAATCTCCCAATTTGCAAAGGAATCATTTCAAAAGATCTCTGCCGAAATAGTTCAATCTGGTTGCCCAATGGAAGAGCACAGTCATTCCAATCTTACGTCAGTTTGAAGGTTTTCCAAAACAAAACCCTTTAGTCGTTTACCAGTGTTTTTTAACGATGTTTTGAAAACGTTCGGATTGTCCTGGACTTAGGCAATATTGCTGGAATGCAAGCACAAACACTGAAATAATCTAGAATGTGCACATTCCACAGTCAAATAACTGTGAATGCCTGAAGAAATGCTTTCATCCAGAGAGTGTAGTTTTACTGAACTTCATCGAGTTGAGGATTAGGTGATGGGAGGATAAACTAAAGATTACCAGTCATTTTAGGACAAAGATAGATGGCATACCATTTTGGCTGAATGGCTTTGTGCAATGGAAAAGGGGGGTCAGGAATTAGTGTTGGAAAATACTAAGCAATGGGATGCTCTGACTGGTATGAGTCAAACACATTCAGAGCTGTTATACAATCACGTGTCAGTCAATTAGAATTATGAGAACTTTGAATGAACTCTGACAATATTCCCCAAAAGGCAGTCATCCCTCAGCAAAAATAACACAAAGTCTCAAGTCACCATAAAGACTAGCAAGTGTATACAGTGGTACCTCGGGTTAAGAACTTAATTCGTTCTGGAGGTCCGTTCTTAATCTGAAACTGTTCTTAACCTGAGGTACCACTTTAGCTAATGGGGCCTCCCGCTGCCACCGCACAATTTCTGTTCTCATCCTGAAGCATTCTCATCTCATCCTCATCTCATTCTTAACCCAAGGTACTATTTCTGGGTTAGCGAAGTCTGTAACCTGAAGCATCTGTAACCTGAGGTACCACCGTATAAGATTTTGTATACTTTCCACTTAAGATTGTGCTGCATGGAACGGATCAAATGGACTGCAGCCCATGAAAGCTTAGACCACAATGAATTTGCTGGTCTTTAAGGTGCCACAAGAGTCTTTGCTGTTAAGATTCTTCAGTGAGAACTACCAATGAAAGTGTAGCTGGCAAAGGGCAGCCAAACTTTTGAAGGCAAAAACAGGCATTACCATTTTGTCTATATACATGAGCGTTGGCGGCAGCATGCAAGGCACGATATACAAGCATCCTAAAGTTAAACCCTGACATGTGATACTTTGAAAGCCACTCTAGTTGAGCACTTGCAAAAGTTCAAGCTTCTAATGCCCATTTAAAGGTAAAGGGACCCCTGACCATTAGGTCCAGTCATGGCCGACTCTTGGGTTTCGGTGCTCATCTCGCTTTATTGGCTGAGGGAGCCGGTGTACAGCTTCCAGGTCATGTGGCCAGCATGACTAAGCCGCTTCTGGCAAACCAAAGCAGCGCACGGAAACGCCGTTTACCTTCCCGCCGGAGCGGTACCTATTTATCTACTTGCACTTTGACGTGCTTTCGAACTGCTAGGTTGGCAGGAGCAGGGACTGAGCAACGGGAGCTCACCCCGTCACAGGGATTTGAACTGCCGACCTTCTGATCGGCAAGTCCTAGGCTCTGTGATTTAACCCACAGCGCTACCCACGTCCCAATGCCCATTTAGAGCACCTGTAAAAAGTTTAGTGGTGCTCATGGAACACTAACCTCAGCCACCTCCCCCTTTCCTTGCCCTCAAGGACCCAGGGACTCCCCTCAGCGATGGGGAAAGCAGAAGTAACCACAAGCACTGCCACTCCCCAGGGAGACATCTACTCTTCTCAGGGAGGGAGATGAAAGCATCTCTTGTGGAAATTGATGCAAATAGCCCTCTTCCCAGTGGAAATTAGTGGAAACAGCATTGTGTTACCGCTGGGCATATTGGAATATGAACTCCCAAATCCTACCTGGTGGAAATGGATGTTTCTAATATGAGTGGAGGGCCAGCTTCCACCTTCTGCCTTCCCTATGGCTGCAGGTAAGTTGTTGGGCCTGGGAGTCACAGGAGAAGGTGCTTGAGGTTGAAGTCAAACAGGCTTTGTTTGCACCAAGCTGTGAACACAGAATTGCTCCACTTGCAAGGAATCAAATTGGGGTGCTTGTGTATGCGATTTTAGTTTTCGTTTTGCTTTTGAGTGGAATGATCGATCTCGATGACCCCTGGGGTCCCTTCTGATTCTACAATTCTAAGATCTGCAACCTCTCTCCAAAGCACAGCCTCAATCAGCAGTTAAACAATATCTGCTTATCTCAGATTCGTTGCACTGGGAAATACAGTGGTACCTTGGTTCTCAAACGCCTTGGTACTCAAACAACTTGGAACCCAAACACTGCAAACCCGGAAGTAAGTGTTCCGGTTTGCAAACTTTTTTCGGAAGCTGAACATGCTCCGTTTTGAGTATTACGCTTCTGATTTGAGTGTTTCACCTCCAATTTGAGTGTTACACTTCCGATTTGAGTGTTATGCTGAGGTCTGTCTGTTTTTTGGTATTTATTTTGCATTTTTGTTTTGGGGGCTCTTTTTTTGTTTTTGTGACTGTGTGGAACCCAGTTCAGCTATTGATTGATTGATTGTGTGACTGCAGTACATTGTTTATTGCTTTCATTTTATGGATCAATGGTCTCATTAGCATAGCTGTCAACCTTCCCTTTTTTTGCGGGAAATTCCCTTATTCCAGTGCTGTTTCCTGCTGCTTCCTGCTGCTATCCCGGATGGTTAGATATCCCGTAGACTGTCTCCAGGACAGGTGAGGCTGCTGATGCCTTATTTTTGAGGCTGCTGATCCCTTATTTTCAAATCTGAAAGTTGACAGCTCTGCTCATTAGATAATAAAATTCATGTTAAATTGCTGTTTTAGGGGTTGTTTTTAAAAGTTTGGAACGGATTAATCCATTTTGCATTAGTTTCTATGGGAAAGCGTGCCTTGGTTTTGGAACGCTTTGGTTTTGGAACCATCTTCCGGAACCGATTAAGTTTGAGAACCAAGGTACCACTGCAGTCAGATTTCCAATGGTGTAGCCTGAATTACCACCCTCCACCATTTACACACATGCACCACAGTTAAATGCAAGTCCTGACCGTATAACACATTCATATAATCCAGAATCTTCATATCTTGCAGGAATAAACCACAGCTTTGTTCCACGCTGATGAATTCTGGAGGATGGGTCTTTCGTTATAGGTGTTTTATTTCCACTTGTATACCAGCTGAAATTATAGGGTGTGTTTTCAAGATCTGGTGTTGGGTAAAAAAAACAATGGCGTCCTAGAGGTTCTCCTTCAGCAACGTATGGGTTAGCAATTTTAATATCCTGGACAATGCATTTCTCTGCAAGGAGGAAAGGAAATTATTATTTTTAGTTTCGAGTGAGATTTTTTTTATTGACTGTTAAAGGAGAAATTAACTTCAGCTAACCGATAGGAGCCAACTACATCTACCCACAATGTTGCAAGTTAGGTAATCTTAGCTTATAGTGTCAGACTAGGACCTGGGAGACCAGGGTTCAAATCCCCACTAAGCCATGAAGCTCACTGGGTGACCTTGGGCCTCTCAGCCTGACCTACCTCACAGGGTTGTTGTGGTGAGTTAAATGAGATGTGGGGGACAGCCATGTATACCACCTTGTGCTCCTTGGTAAAAACAAGGTGGACTACAGAGGTAATAAATAAATACATAATGTAAGAAATAAATAATAAGTTTAAACTTACCCTTGCATAATCGTGAACATACAAAGCAAATATCGGCAGCACAGCAGTGAAAAGCCAGAGTTTTAATCCTAGAGTATTTTGGGCATCTAACAAAGATTGCTGGTTTTCACTATTGCTTTGTGTCCCCCCCGCCCTTAAAATATTTGGAAAGTTCCCCACAAAATTTCTGTATCACCCACCTGATTTGAGTACATAGAAGAATGATAGCATAACAGTGCAGGAAATCCCTAATGTGGTCTTCATGTTTTACTACACGAAAGGAAAGGGAGAGAAAGATTCATTAATGCCCTTTTAATTTGATACGTAACCCCAAAACACTTTCATTATTATTTTTACTAGTAAATGGTATCTGCAGCTGCAAGAATGCGGTTTTTTCCTAGTTTTTTGTTCTCCCTCCTTCAAAAAAGAAAGTTTCTTAGCACTTCATGCAACAGAAACCAAAAGGAAAAGCCTTTCATCTTTCCATCTATGAACAGAAAACCATTCTCCTACAACATGGAGAATGGGGAAGCCTTTGTGGTGCTAACCATCCACAGTAAGGTGCAGCTACCTTAATAACTATTGTGCTCTAGTAACACAAATAGCTCGCTACAGAAAAACATGTCTCTTTGAATGTGCACAACATGTTAGTTCATGCACCAGCAAGCAAATGTTAAGTTTTCATGCACATACACAAAACTCATTCTGTTCCCACAGCTGGTCCAAGCCATTTACCTGCCTCAGTCAAACAAGATGGTTTCCTCGACCCCTCATTCCACAAACAAAATCCTAATAAGGCCACCAAGGAGAACGCTTCCTCCATTTCACCTGAGGGCAACAGGCTAGCTTAGCATGGCCTTTACATCTCTCTACTACTACTCCATGTGCCCAGCACCTGCCCCTCCCCTGAGGTGGCTGCCTCACTCGGCCATTGTAGGTTCAACCCTGACTGCTACACCATTGCCTGGCCACATCTAGGCCTTGCTAGATATAGAGATACCACCTGTTCCCTGGCTGGATATGTTTATGAAGAGATGAGTCTCAGCCCAAGGCGATTATCAGAATCACCACACAGTTGGGTCAGAAAAAAATGGCTGGAACTTGTGAGAGAGTCATTGACTTCCACACATGCATTTGCAGCCAATCCCAGCTCAACAACACACACCCCAGTATAAATATACACAGTTGCAAACATGCGTTATATTTTGAGATAGAGGTTAAACAGGTACATTTAAAAAATGAAGCATATGAAGTAACCTCAAGTGTAAGGAATAAGATCGCCGCAAATCCATTATTCGGTGACCAAAAGACACGGACACTTAAGGCAAAAGGTACAGCTACAACACATAAACAACAACAACACACCTAAAAAGTGAGAAATCAAAGCAATTTCCCACTTCCCTGGCCCACATAGTAAAGTAATTGTGACTCTAGCCTGTAATATAAGGCTGTAAAATCACAGAAGGATATTGTAATGATTCCATAGTTCATTAGCCACTGCTTGTAAGGTCAGGGCTGGGCCAAGACATTTGTTGCCTTGGGCAGTAGACAAGATGGCATCCCCCTCTCCATTCCACATGCAGAAGTTGACTGGACTGGCAGCTGAATCTTATATTTGCAAAGGCACTAGGACCACATTTTTCACTGCACCTGAGGTTAGCAAGCTTGTTTAGGGTGCTGTATGACACACACAGCTCTGTCCACACCTTTCCCTTCAGCATTTGATACCTGAGGCAGCTGCCACACTCTGCCTCACGGTATGTTTGGCACCAAGCAATGCCCACAGAATATTTAGTAGGCTGTTATCGCTTACATAGTTATTATTAATTGTTTTCATCCAGTTTTGCTTGAACTGCTCTTCTACAAGGACGTTAGAAAATAACAGTTATAATCACAAAAAGGAAAAATTTGACTCTTGCTGGGAGCTATCGATGCAGAATTAACCACAGGTATAAAAATTTTGCCCTGGCTGTCATCAATATTAAATTAAAGATAATTTATGATCCTCTTTTGTCACCTGCCATTTTAGATCAAACATTATCACATTTATTTGTTGCTGGTTTTAATTTCAAATTTTGCATTGTATTATTTTACTTTACTTCTATTCGTTATTGTGGGGAAGACCATGAAGGATTTTCACATTCCAGTTTTGAACTTTGGCCAATGGCAAGATACTACAGGAAAAATCCTGAAAAGCCTCTCTGAAGGAATGGAGAGCCTCTCCTGAACAATATTTATATTTGACCAATGGCAGCTAGAAATGAAGTTATTCTAATAATACAGTCATCTAATAGTGAGATTGTAAAAAAAAAAGGTGCATTGTCAACTAAGCTGTGAAAATCCAAGATACTCAAGTCTCCCACTTTACTTTTTTTTAAAAAGATGGTTGTTTCTAACAGTATGAAATTATTTTTAGCCTCCATTCCTAGCTTCTGCTAAAATTATCAGTGCTTTAAAGGTATTTTCTTACTATCTCATAGGATCTTTAGGTCCAGGGTATCTCAGGAGTCACCTGAACTCTCATATCCCAGCATGATCACTGAAATCATCTTCAGGAGAATTGCTGGTCCATCTCTGAGTTTGTGAGTCACATTTGACAACAACGAGAAACTGAGTCTTTAGTGTCATCGGTCCAGACACTCTGCCAATAGAGATTCAGTGAGTGTCTTCTGTGCCAACTTTTAAAACGCCTGATGAAAACCTTTTTATTCCATCAGCACCTATGCAAGCAATCTCCTACAATGGTTTAATGGTGCTTGTTTTTAACTCTTCTGCTTTTAAATCATTTTTTAATGCTTTCATTGTGCGGCTTTTATCTTTTTTAATGTTGTAAACCGCTTTGATACGTTTCATGGTATACAAATACTTTTAATAAATAAATGTACATTCCTCAAGAAAGAAAACAATAGTATACAATGGCAGATCATACCAGCACATTAAGTAGCTCATTTCTAAATACTAAAGAATTTTCTCGTTAACCTTTCTCAAATATTGGACAGTTATTGTTAGCCTTTATAAAGTTAATTCCACAAACCTGGGACAGAAGAGAATCAACCACCTTTCAGGTCCAAAAACTCTGTAGTGTCTCATGATGAAGCACCAAACATCTTCTTTCCAGAAAATCCCACCCCAAAGTTGCCTTGCCCCTTGTTACTGTAATCCTTCGTGGAAGAATAGAGTGTGGGTCTATTCTGGCAACAGTTCAATATAAAAAGGCTGGAAAGTCTACAGTACTCCTTAAATGGAAATACAAAAGACGCATTAATATCTCAAAACACCCTTATGTCCGATGAGAGCTCAAAGCAGCCATACCACATCTCTCTTTTTGAAGCTCTGTTGAAGAGAAAAACCTGTTGCTGCATTCTGATCTTCTCCTCTATAAAATCAGCTTTGGGCATTATGGAAGTGTGCACATTTGCTGATGGTGAAGACCATGAAATTTAGCACCCTGTGGAGTAGTTCCATTGTACGGAATGCCTGGTGTATACCGAACTTGCCAGTGTACGCTTCTCGCTGCGTAAGGAAAGCTACAGAAGCAAGTCTAATCCGTATCCTACCGGATAGAAGTGGAAACCCACAAGCAGATGTGTGGCAAGAGCTTCACTCCTCTCCTTTAAACGGGTTTTACCCGTTTACAGAGTTGTAGGCAAGGAAGTTGTTAGGGCAGAGCAAACAATTATGCACCAACTTCAAAACAGCACAAATCAAAACTCTGAAAGGGGTGGCTTCCTTCCCAACATTTGCAATGGTGTGGGTGTGCTGAGCTCTCTCCAGAGACAAGTTGGAAAAGATAATCTCATCCGAAACAAACATGGAATTTCACGCAGGAAATTCTCCTGGCCCCAGATTGAGTAAGAGCCATCTGTATGACAGACCAAACAAGTTGAGAGGGAAAATGTGCTTAAAATATATGGCATGTATGCAGTCCAGAGTCTAATATTACCCAACTGCACCTCTGTTTCAAATCATGGTTGCTTCAGAAAAGAGGGTGATATTTTTATCACCTCACTTTGAAGTTGTGGGAGGGGGAGGAGAGAGAGCGCAAGCATGTGTGCCTGTGGTAATTCACAAGAAGAGAAGTCAAACTCTCTCAAATCTCAGCGCTTCCCTTGCTGCAAAACTAGTTGGAACAGTTCTTCAACTCTACATTGAAAAGGACCCTCCAAGATTGGTAAAGAGCATGGCATCATGAAAACGGTGTGAGAGGAAGTCAAAGTACCAGGTCAAGAATGGAAAGAATGTCTGTCAAGTACCTGGAAAAGAGCTAAGAAATTGCCACATCATTTGCACTTGCAAAATGGCATGTACCAAACCCTAATGCACTTCCTTCTTAGGGGTTACCAGCTACGGAGTTGGCCACCTGGTCTACACATCACTTTTGCTGTAGTGGTCACCACATCCTCATCCATATTGTCGGTCACCAGAGGCGTATCTAGGGGTTGGTGAAACCAGGGGGCGCAAAAATCACCTATCAGACCATGTGTGGTACATATGTATGTTGCAATGTGCCACTTCTGTCGCAGTGAGATCAAATGTGGGAGAACCTTCCTCGCACCACAGGACAAAAGTGTGTGAATTTTTCCACCCTTCCTCCTTGCCTCACCTTCACTCCAGATGCTTTGATTACTTGGATCCTGTAAAATGTACCGTATTTTTCGCTCTATAAGACACACTTTTCCCCTCCTAAAAAATAAGGGGAGATGTGTGTGCTTCTTATGGAGCGAACGCAGGCAGGAGGCTCTGCTCAACGCTCCCTTTAAAGAACCGTGTGGAGCATCTGTGCGGCTCTTGGGGGCTTTTTCCCAAGGAGGGAGGGGGGCTGCCCTTCTCCCTCCTTGGGGAAAAGCCCCCAAGAGCCGCACACATGCTCCGCGCACTCTTTAAAGGGAGTGCGGCTCTTGGGGGAGCCTTCATCCAGCTGCTCGGAGAGGCTGTGTACGGCTATCCCATAAGCCAGGACAGCAAGAGGGATCGCTGCGCAGCGATCCTGCTTGCTGTACTGGCTTCTGGCTTAGCGCACGGCTCTTGTGGGAGGTGGGGGAAGGGACAGAGCACATGGCTCTGTCCCTTTCCCCACCTCCGAGAAAAGCCCCCAAGAGCCGCGCGGAGTGTGTGTGCTCTTGGGGGCTTTTTCCTCCTCGGGGATGCATACAGGCTCTGCTCAGCACTCCCTTTAAATAATATTTTTTTCCTCGCATTCCCCCTCTAAAAACTAGGTGCATCTTAGGGTCAGGTGCGTCTTATGGAGCGAAAAATACGGTAGTTATTCTAATGTGACTATCGTGGTAAAGTGATTTTCTTTCATTGGGAGGAGTGCTGATAGAGCTGGTGGTCAAAGGCGCAAGGGACCCTGGGTACACCTCTGTTGGTCACTGTAGGGAGTGGGTGTATATGTAATCACCCCAAATGAGTGACCCTTCACCATGACATTTGGGGTAGGTGGAAACGTTCTATGGAGTCTGCTGGGTGCATTGCATATGGGGCAGGTAGTCTAGGACTTGCATATCTGAAGATCCCATTCATTTTCAGTGCAAAGCAACCAACCCGACTTCTACATCCCCACCAGTATGCATAGCACAATGCATTGCACGAACCCAAGTACACCTAGAAGTAAGCAACCTTTCTGTTGGGTGAATCAAACTTCTAGCTGCAAGACCCTCAATGCCCTTGGAGTACAGAAACAAAAGGAAAGGCCAACAGGAATTTACAGGGATGGTGACAGAACTTTCCATAGCTTTCAAAGTTTTACAAATAACAATTTCTGAGGCAAGTTGTGTATACCATATCCTTAGGCTAGAACATGGTATGGAAATTCAGAGATACTTTCAAAACATGCAGACAATCTTAGCAGCGTTCATCCTTGGTATGTGCCCATTTTAATTGTCTATACATGTCTTGCTAATTTCCTGAGGCACAGTTCAAAATAGGTCTCAACAAGCAAAACTCAGAAATATATCTTCACCCAGCAAGAATACTCCAGACAGTGTTCTATTGCGTGGACAGGCAGAGTCCCCCAAACCCTTGGCGGCTCAAGACAATGTGCTATGGGATTAAAATTGGCCACAACTTTATTATGTTTCAGATGTGGGTAGACCTTGGCTCAGGCATTGGGCGTTTATCACTCCCAGTCCCCCGCCGGGGATCTGGGGAATATCAGGGTTATCCAGTGTGTGGGGTGGATGGGCTGGCTCTGGAGAACATATGTTCAAGCAGAGAGAGCCCGCCTCTGTTATGCCACCATCGCAGGGGAGAGCGATGACGACCTCTAGGCATACGGTCAAAGCTTCCCCTCAAAAACCCCTTTAACAGGGAACCCTGGTATCGCCACCACAAAGAGGAAGGGGGCGTGGGTCACCACTGCACACACCCCCATTCAGGGAAGATAGACTAAAAGATTCCGCCCAAGGCCTGATACCACCAAAGTTGTGACATTTTGCTATGGGAAAGGCAAACCTGCCAATGCAGGAGAATTCCTTTCCGGCCCTTCTTCAGCGACCTTGACATAGCAGCGCCCATGTAACTGTGGAGAAAAGGTTAACCTGCAAAAGAAGTCTTAACTGAGGGTGGGTAGGGTGGGAGAAGCTCTGGAGCCAACTGATGATTCCCAGGTAAAATCCTCCCTCTATTGTGTGGGCAGGTGGTCCCTCCCCTTACCTGGCCTGATCACCTTGGCAACGCTTTCCCAGGCAGGATTGGACGACTGAGGTAGGCGGAGACCTCCAGGTATCCCACCTGGGGGGAGGCAAAGCCAAGCCTGTTCTAATGGTACCTCATAGGATCCAGGAGCTATGCGCGACCACGCAAAGGGCACCCCCCATTTAATGTGGGGAGCGGTCATTGTTGTGTCCACAATCGCAAGATCTAGTTCCTCATGAATCAATGCCAGTTCTTCAGAGCTCATTAGCATATGTGATCAGGGGTTTGGGGGGGTGGTAACCATATGAATCAATTTTCACTTCCTGAACTTGGTTGCTATCTCATGGCCGCAGACTGTTTGAGATTTCAAAATCTTGAGTCGTATGGTGTAATCCACAAATGTAGCCATCATCACTGTACATCTGATTCCAGATCATTTATGAATAAATTTAAAAGCAGAAGTCCCAATATAAATGCCATCGCAACACATTCTGCTTGCACCTTCCTTCTGCTTCGTTTAATCAGTCACCAATGCATAAGGAAATCTTTTTGTCTGAACACATGACTGCTAAATTCATTCAGGAGCTTTAAGGGAAGGACTTTGCCCAAAGCTTTTGGAAAACAAAATAGATGATGTCTACCAGATTAGCCCCGACTTCACGCTTGTTCGTATGCTTTCAAAGCACTCCAGAACACATGGCAAGACTTCCTTTTACATAAGCCATGCGGCAGGCTTTTAGCCTGCCTTTTTATTTCATAATAAGGCACTCAAGGAAGTAATCAATGAAGATTAAAAACCATGCAATCGTTCTATTTTATTTTAAATGTAAGCAAACCAGGACTGCTGCCAATAATCAGGGACACCAAGAAAACAATCTAGGAGCTATTCAAGTCACATACATACCAAGACAAACATATTTTTGCTTGCTGCCTAAACCTCACTCGGGGAGGAGCTAAGTTCACCTCTTGAGGCAGGAAATTCCAGAGTTTTGAAACTGCAGCAGGGAAGAACATCCCATGTTTCTGGCAACACCACCTCCAAAGATAAGGCACAGAACAGAGCCTCCCCAACAACGTGAGTGCGTGGGCAAGAGCACATGAGAAGTGTCCTTAGGAACCTACCTTAGATCTTCAGTTACCTTTGATGCACTTGACTCAGCATTGTCCACACTGAATGGCAAATAGCTCTCCAGGGTTTCATATAGGATTCTTTGGGGAGATGCCAGGAATTGAACTGGGAACCTTCTGCATTCAAAGCAGATGCTTTGCCACTGAACCACAGCTCTTCTCTAAGAGTCCCTTTCAAGTAACCTGGTCTAAAGCCCCTGAAAGCTCAGAATGAGCAGAAAAGCCAGTGGGGTTGATAAAATTCCATTCCTTCTCAATATGGGGAGGGGATGCCTTTGCCACACCCTCCTCCCCTGCAAGATGAGGAGAGGTGGACTCTCCCACAGGGGCCATGTGGGCAACCACATGGGATGATGTGCCCTATAGAAGTGGAGAGCAGGCTATTTCAGCCCACTCCATAGCTGACTCCATAGCTGACTAATATCGAAGGCAGAGTAGTGTGTGGGCCTGTCAGGCACATTGGGGTGAACGCTGGCTGAGAAGAAGAAGAAGAAGAAGAAGAAGAAGAAGAAGAAGAAGAAGAAGAAGAAGAAGAAGAAGAGGAGGAGGAGGAGGAGGAGGGAGTTTGGATTTGATATCCCCCTTTATCACTACCCAAAGGAGTCTCAAAGCGGCTAACATTCTCATTTCCCTTCCTCCCCCACAACAAACACTCTGTGAGGTGAGTGGGACTGAGAGACTTCAGAGAAGTGTGACTGGCCCAAGGTCACCCAGCAGCTCCATGTGGAGGAGTGGAGATGTGAACCCAGTTCACCAGATTACGAGTCCACCGCTCTTAACCACTACACCACACTAAGAGGGTCACAGTGTGCATGTCATGTTCATATACCCAAGAGTCCAAACCACTGAGCCTCTTGGACTTGCCGATCGGAAGGTGGGCAGTTTGAATCCGCGTGATGGGGTGAGCTCCCGTTGCTCTTTCCCAGCTCCTGCCAACCTAGCAGTTTGAAAGCACGCCAGTGCAAGTAGATAAATAGGTACTGATGTGGTGGGAAGGTAAATGATGTTTCCGTGTGCTCTGGCTTTCATCATGGTGTTCTGTTACTCCAGAAGTGGTTTAGTCATGCTGGCCACATGACCCGGAAAGCTGTCTGTGGACAAATGCCGGCTCCCTCGGCCTGAAGCGAGATGAGCGCCACAACCCATAGTTGCCATTGACTGGACTTAACCATCCAGGGGTCATTTACCTTTTACCTTTACCTTACCCAAGGAGTATGCAGTGAGGGGGAGGAGTTTCCTCAGGCCTTGCTGGGTGATCACAGCATGCGCCTGGTAGCTGGTTCAGAAGATGGGAAATGCCTCCAGCAACCCACCTCACTGCCTGAACCTCATTGGTTTTGGTTAATTTGGTTGAATCATTCTGAATATTCTCTAGTTGTTATATTTTAATAAATATAACCTGTTACTCATCTATATTGTCTTGAGTCTTATTGGGTGTGTTGGCAAATATAGTATATGTGATTTTTTTGTTTTAAAAGGCATCATGGGGTCTTTTAAAGCCAAAAGGTAGAATAAATATACTCTAAATAAATAGCCGTATACTTTAAAAAAAAAAAAAACAGCAACAAGAAGTTAAAACTTTAACTGCCACATTTCGGACAAGTTTCTAAAGTATTTTCAAAGGCAAATCCACAGAATGTGTGTTAAGAGTTGCCCAGCCTTGATGTCAACAAGGCATTAATGATCATGGCTGTGGGACAACGGTCAGTTTTTGACAGGTCTAATTGATTGTTTAAAATTGATGTTACCGTATCTCTTTCCTGGAGGATTGCAAAGTAGCTAGAGTTCTGCAACCAACTGCACTTTTTTTGTTGGCTAGGGTATATCTCATTTCTGTTTGTAAAAGAACACTTGGGTGAATGGCATCTTGTTAATGAGACAATTAGCTCTAAAACATCCTCTCTTGTTTTCTAATTGATATAGCTGATCAGGTGCCTTCTTCCTCAACAGTGCTTCAGATGTGGGTTTCGCAAAACCATCCACAATAGAGGCAGATATAAAAATTTCATAGGAATCAGTGTATTGTGCAAGTTAAATGAATTATTACATAATTACAACAAAATTATTTCACCTATAGAAATAATCACACAGTTGTACAAAAAAAAGATGATGCCACTTTCTAGCCTTACATATTTGGTTGAGATTTAAAAAGTCAAATCTAGGCTTCCACGCTAGAGAATGCAGCCTCTAAAAATAATGTGAAACATTCCATATCATAGAGATACAGTTAAAGTGCTCATGAGTCTGCAAATGTTTGGCCATTTTGAAACATCATGCAAATAATCTTTTCAGAAGTGTAAAAAATAATTACCATCTAATAACTTCACTTAAAAGTCACTTGTGATTTTTTTTTCTGCATTAAAGACTATGGCATTACAATTTAATTAAAATGTGAATAAATCACAGAGAATTCACACTCTTGCTTTTGCATCTGCTCACTGGTAAGACAATCCACCCCAAAAATATGGTGCTCTCTTACTGTTTTTCTCCTTGGGAGATACCGTAATAATATGCATAGTATATGGAATTATCCTTTAAAAGGGGAACGAAGAAGTATTGGACAAATGAAGCAGCTATTTAAGCTGTTCCAAGTGAGCCCTTATGTTTCAGGTTAAAACCTGACTACGTATAAAGTCTGCACATGGGAGGGGGAAACACAGTTTCCTTCACATTCGCTTCCTTCCTCTGTAAAACAATTTTTGGCTCAAGCATTCACATTTTGCCATTTGTCCAAGGAACTCACTGAACCAAACCAGAAGCTTCCTAGGTCCATGGCTAATCGCATCCTGGAAGAGAAGGCTCTTCCCAAGTGATCAAAAGTAGACATTCTTAGGGACTGCAATTCTCAACAGCCGCTTTCT
The DNA here is from genome assembly GCF_964188315.1 of Podarcis muralis. Classification (NCBI taxonomy): domain Eukaryota; kingdom Metazoa; phylum Chordata; class Lepidosauria; order Squamata; family Lacertidae; genus Podarcis; species Podarcis muralis. Next base: position 76,051,364 of record NC_135658.1, on the reverse strand, counting down.
GGGGTTATTCATGCAGCACACCTGGAACCATGCCTTGCACCCCTAGTTTGAATATGTTCAAGAGAACAGTGCCTATGTGGTCTTGTTACAACCCTTCTGGTATCCAAGAAGAGTTAAAAAGTACTGGCAGCAAATGAAACTCGGAGGAAGGTGGTCTTCGGCTGGCTGGCATTTGGTACCGTACATTTTTCCAAAACTTTGTTGATGCCCTTTGAGACTTCTCCGAAAGGCCTTCTTCCCACCTGAGCACTCCGTGTTTTTGTTTAAGGTATTTTAATGATTCTGGCATGTTGTCATAGTCTTTGATTTTATCCAGCTCAATCAGTATCACTTTAACTCCATCCCGAATAAGAGCGCTGTACACCGCAATTTCATGCTCAGAGGTCAGTCTCTGCGTGCTGAAGCAGGATGAATCCGGTACCAACACGATGATCACTCTTCTGCATTGCTTCAGAGTTTCGTCAGCAACGCTGACCACCGCTGCATGTAAAGGAAGCATCAATATAGGTTAACTAAGGAAACATATGTACAACTGAATTTGTTTATAAATTAAACATTAAGACTGTTTAGTTTTTATGAAGAAACATCTAATTCAGGAAAAGACATCTGAAGGCAACCGTTTAGGGAAGCTTTTAATGTTTGACGGACTACTGTATTTTAATATTTTGTTGGAAGCCACCCAGAGCGGCCGGGGAAACCCAGCCAGATGGGCAGGGTATAAATAATAATAATTATTTATTATTATTATTATTATTATTATTATTATTATTATTATTATTATTATTATACCTCGGGTTATAGGCGCTTCAGGTTACAGACTCTGCTAACCCAGAAATACTACCTCGGGTTAAGAACTTTGCCTCAGGATGAGAACAGAAATCGCGCGGCGGCAGCGGGAAGCCCCATTAGCTAAAGTGGTACCTCAGGTTAAGAACAGTTTCAGGTTAAGAACGGACCTCCAGAACAAATTAAGTTCTTAACCTGAGGTACCACTGTATTATTATAGCAGTCAATTATGCACACCCAGCCTTAGACCTCATTTTCTTTGTCCCCGATCCTTATGGCAGGTAGAACAGGCAATGTTGACAATTCTTACCTGACAGGTAACCCTCAGAAGAAGCTATGCATTTCCCACTCAGACTGACACAGGAGAGGGAAAGCAGAAGAAGAAATGATGTATGAAATGCATAGGTGAGAAAATAACCAGATGGTGTTACAAGCAGAGTGGACAACATTGTTGAAGGTTAAGACAAAGTGGTATTCAGGCAGGGGAATTCCACAGCCAAGAGGTCAGGGACAGAACCCTTTTTTTTAAAAAGTGAAGGCAAAAGGGAGTCCTCAAGGCAGTACATGAAAGTCTCTGTCCAAAGGTAGAGGTCAGAGAGACACAAGAGAAGGCAGAGGGATTACCACTGAAATATCCAAGAAGCGAGATGGAATGTCAAGAAAAAGGAAGAAAGTGGGTCAAGGAAAAGGCCTGAAACAATTATTGAGAAGGGATTGGGGTGGGCATTATGATGATCTAGAACCACAAATGTGGAGGAAAACCACATACACATTTAAATCAACACACGAGACTGCTGTATACAGAGTCAAGCCGTTAGTCCAATTAGCTCAGTCTTGTCTATATTGGCAGCAGCTCTCCAGGTTTTTAGCAATCTTAGCCTACATGGAACTGCCAAAGATGGAAACTGGGACCTTCTGCATGCAAAGTATGGGCTCTAACCCACACATGGTTGAGCATTGCCCCCAGCTTTTAAAGTGAAGTAAATAAAGTGGCATGAGATGGGTACCTATGTGGTCTCCCATCCAGGCACTGACCAGAACCAAGCCTGCTTAGCTTCAGCAAGGTGGCTGAATAATGTATGCCCTCAGACCTTGCTTTAGGACCATAGCTTGTACGTATCTGATCTTTTTAAATTGAGATGCCAAGGACCTTCTGCAAGCAGTTGAGATACAATCATAATTTCAAGTAATTTACCACAGAGTTTGTCACCGAACAATGCTCTATCAATCGTAAACACGCTTCTTTAATATACATACCTTGGCCTGGCAGGTCATCCCTTCCACATATAAAGAGCTTATAGCCACATTGCTTTTCTAAGACTTCAGGCAATGCTTTCAGGACAAAGATATCAGATGAATATGCACAGTTCGCTGAATTTTGGGGATACAACACATACGCATCGTAGAGCTTCCCGTCTGAAACTAGAGAAAGGAAAATGTAGTTTAAAAACATTGCGCTTTCTAAGTTTTCCTAAAGGAAACAATATCTCATTCTTTCCTGTTGCTGGAGACTTGGTGTGTGAACCACCACTATGTGTTTGACTATATCAAATACATACATACGTGCATACATTTATTAGTTGTACCCTGCCCATTGGACTGGGTTGCCCCAGCTACTCGGGATGGCTTCCAACAAGACTGAGAAATTTTCACATATCTTTTTTTATACTATTAGCTCTTAAAAGAACCAAGAGACAAATAATACCAATGAAATCAAAATTACTCAGTATCCCAAAAGATTTAAGATCAAAGGTCCAGAGTCAGGGTACTTTAAAAAAAAGAAGAAAAAGAAGTATCTGCTTCTTTATTAAACATATGCATGGTCTTCTAGATGTTGCTGAACAGCAAGCATAGCCAATGGTCAGTCATGGGAGCTGCATTCCAACAAGGTCTGGATGACCACAGCTGTATGATAAGGGTTGCTATACTATCACAGCCCCTCAGCTGAAACTAGGCAAAGCATTCCAATCCCTCCTTTTTATAAAAAGCATAGACAGAAATGGCGAGTGAAACATAATCCCTCATGGAAGCCTTCAAGCATTGACTCCTTGTTACAGTGGTACCGTGGTTCTCAAACGCCTTGGTACTCAAAAAACTTGGAACCCAAACACTGCAAACCCAGAAATAAGTGTTCCAGTTTGTGAACTATTTTCGGAAGCCAAACATGCTCCATTTTGAGTGTTACACTTCCAATTCGAGTGCCACACTTCCATTTTGAGTGTTATGCTGAGGTCTGTCTTTTTGCTATTTATTTTGCGTTTTTGTTTTTTGCGGCTTTTTTGTTCTTGTTTTTGTGATTGTGTGGAACCCAGTTCAGCTACTGATTGATTGATTGTGTGACTCCAGTACATGGTTTATTGCTTTCATTTTATGGATCAATGGTCTCATTAGTAGAATTCATGTTAAATTGCTGTTTTAGGGGTTGTTTTTTAAAAGTCTGGAACGAATTAATCCATTTGGCATTACTTTTTATGGGAAAGCACGCCTTGGTTTTGGAACGCTTTGGTTTTGGAACGGACTTCCAGAACAGATTAAGTTTGAGAACCAAGGTACACTGTACAGTGGTACCTCGAGTTAAGAACTTAATTCATTCTGGAGGCCTATTCTTAACCTGAAACTGTTCTTAACCTGAGGTACCACTTTAGCTAATGGGGCCTTCCGCTGCCGACGCGCCCCCACCACACAATTTCTGTTCTTATACTGAAGCAAAGTTCTTAGTACGGAAGCTGTACTACCCAGGACAGGATGGGGTTGTGCAGAGTTGTTAAGGCAGCAGAGAGCATTGTTGGCTGCCCACTCTCCACCTTAGAGCAGATTTGTGCCACAAGGTGCCATAGGAAGGCACTGGACATAGTAAAAGATCCATCGCATCCTGGTCACTGTCTCTTCGAGCTCCTGCCGTCGGGATGGAGATACAGGACGATGAAGACAAGAACGAGCCGTCTTAAGAACAGCTTCTTCTCCAGAGCGATCTCGGCCCTGAATGGGAAGCCTGGACTTTGAAAGTCATCTAATCTTCCTTGCTGTATTATACTGTATTGTTTTAATTAGTGTTTTATAGTTGTTTTGATTTTGTGTGGAGTGCCCTACCTGGGTGGATGGAGCAGCCAAGTAATTTCGTTGTCCCCGAGAGGGGGCAATGACAATAAAGATATTATTATTATTATTATTATTATTATTATTATTATTATTATTATTATTAACCCTAGGTACTATTTCTGGGTTAGCGGAGTCTGTAACCTGAAGTGTCTGTAACCTGAAGCATCTGTAACCCAAGGTACCACTGTACAGCGAAATTTAGAAAAGATGGGGAGGAGAAACCCTTTTGTTTCTCATTGACCACTAGATGGCATCAAGCTATTGAAAATACAGCAGCGGACTTACCTCCCTTACCGAGAAGAACCTGGCAGGACTCCCGATACCAAAGCACAATGTCAACTTTGAAAAACTTGTAGATGAGCAGAGCTGCCAGTATAACAAGGAGCGGGGAAACAAGACCTCCAATCAAATAACCCTGGTAGTTTCGAGCTGTATTGGCAAAGGTAAAACAAGAAGTTAAAAGAAAGTGAGGCAAATAAACAATGGTGCGCAGTGTCATGGCGACAGATTGCATAAAACGTTTGTGGCCACATAAGAAGAGGACTCTAGATCAGGCCAATGGCCCACCCAGTCCAGCATCCTGTTCTCACAGTGGCCAACCAAATGCCAGTGGGAAAACTTGCAAGCAGGAGTCAAGCCCAAGAGCAAATCACCCCTTCTGTGTTTGCAGCAACTGGTATTCAGAAGCACTGTTGCCTCCAACTGCAAAGGCAGAGCATGGCGATCATGGCTAGTAACCCCTGATGGTCCTCTTCTCCAAGAATTTGTCTAATCCTCCTTTAAAGCCCTCCTGCTTGGTGGTTATCACTGCCTCCTGCAGGAGCAGGCTCCATAATTTAACTATGTGTGAATAGTAGTCTTTTTTCTGTCTTGAATCTTCTAATGTTCAGCTTCATTGGATTCTCCAGCCTCTCGCCTTAGGAGAAAACGTATCCAATTCCTCCACATAATTTTCACCTAAACTTAAAAGTCCCAGCTGCTGCAATGTTCCATCATAGGGGAATTGATTATTTTGCTTGTCCTTTTCTGAACCTTTTCCAACTCTACAATATCAATTTTGAGCTGAGGAGACCAGGACTGTAACAGTGGCGTACGGACAGTGGACTAGGGGGACAAGGCTAGTCCCCGAAATAATGTTCCTGGTAAATTAGAGTAAAGATAAAGAGACCCCTGACCATTAGGTCCAGTCGTGAGCGACTCTGGGGTTGCGGCGCTCATCTCGCTTTATTGGCCGAGGGAGCCGGCGTACAGCTTCCGGGTCATGTGGCCAGCATGACTAAGCCGCTTCTGGCGAACCAGAGCAGCGCACGGAAACACCGTTTACCTTCCCGCCAGAGTGGTACCTATTTATCTACTTGCACTTTGAGGTGCTTTCGAACTGTTAGGTTGGCAGGAGCAGGGACCGAGCAACGGGAGCTCACCCCGTCACAGGGATTCGAACCGCCGACCTTCTGATCAGCAAGTCCTAGGCTCTGGTTTAACCCACAGCGCCACCCGCATCCCTAAATTAGAGTATTAAAGTATTAAAGCCTGGCGCCTCCTTCCCAAAGCCCAGGAAGTTTGTGCCCAGCTTGGAGGAGCTGGCATGATAATCCCACAGGGTCCAGGAGCCTTCCTGCCAACTTCCCAAAGCCCACCCAGCTGCTTTCAGCATTTGATTTTCACCACCCCGGAATAATTCCTGTGGACACATATGACTACAATTCTTTCCCGTAATACCGCCTGCCCAAATAGAAGCATTTCTTTTAAAAAAATTCTAAAACAAACGTTATTAAGTGTGTTTCTGATGCCTGCTTGGTCCCTTCACTTGTTGCACTAGCTGTGTGTACAACAGAAAACCACACAACATGCGGCTGCACAACACCATCTTATACGTAAAAAACTTACCTGGAGGTTTTAGCATGATGTATACAACTCTTGGAGCAGTTCTAATAGACCATACAGTGCAGAAGTATTTTTGGTAGTGTTTAGGTTTCACTACAGAAATATTAAACTTTTCTCTCACTAGCTGAAGTTCTCCATTAGGTGACTTATCCCTGATGGCATAAAAAAAAGCAGAAAAAAAATAAGAAACATGAAAGTTTAACAGGGCTTATTTGTATGATGTTGCGTCACACTTTTCTTGAACAAAGGTACAAGGATTAAAGATAGAGAAACTGTGATTAAATGCTGAGGGGAATTATTAAATTTCCTGGTTTCAGCAAAAAGCCACGTTCCTTCAGTTCCACTATGAATCATCCCAGTATCCAAATTACGCAGAAGACGGCCTTCTTAGTGACTGCTCCCAGACTTCGCAACTCCCTCCCTAGAGAAGTTAGACTGGTTCCCTTCTTGTTATCTTTCTGCCAGCAGGTGAATACTTCCTTGTTCCAACAAGGGAATTGGGAATTGACTGCTTTTAATGAAAGAGCTGTGGTGCCATGCTGGTTTTTTTATTGTAATTAGCTGTTTGATTTTAACAGGATATATATTCTAACAATGCTTAATTGTTTTTAATGGTTCTTTTTTAAATATGTTTTTAGCTGCTCTTATTTTTACCTATATGCCACCTGTATTTCCCTCTCAGGGGAAAACAGGCACAGTATAAATAAAAGTATAATAATAATTATAAAATTAATTCTTGATAATTGGTCGGGCGACGCTGTCCACAACACTTGGAAGGCACCACATTAGATATCATGCCACCTTACAATGATTTCAATGACTAGTCCCATCAAGTAACCCCCAACTTGTCTTAATTCCAAAGACCAAAGGAAATTGAGTTAGTATTTACAGAGACTGTGTGAGTGTTGCTTTTAAGTCCCGAGTAGAGTTATCCTCAAGGTTCCAGGATACATATGGTTCGTCCCAAATACCCGACGAGGCATTACAGGTCACGGCAATACTGGACCCTAAAAACATGAAAGAATAATTGCAAATAACAGAAACTGTTAGGATGTAGTTTAGGACCATGAAAAAATAGTTTCATATTAAGTGCAGTAGTTGCTTACCAAGTTCTACTTCAACTGAATTATTGTTTGGATAAATGATGTCCAGCGGTATTCTCTTTGGAGGTGCTAACAATGGAAAGAAGTGTTAACAGAAACAACAAATCATCGTTGCACAATCTATTACTCATTGCTCTGCTAGGAAGTTCTTGATATTATTTTCTAGTTACTGCGGACTGTCGTCCACTAGCAACCATTTAATTCACTACTCATTGGGAAAAGCCGCTTCATGATGCATATCCAGATACAAGTAAAACATTTATTGGCAGCCTAGAAACAAAGGTTAATACCTAGTGGTTGCACCAACAGATGGCAGTTTGTGCAACCAATCTTCCCCTTCACCTCCTGAAAAACCTTCCCAGACAACCCTCTGAAGAGGATTTTGAAGGAACTGCAGGGGGTGGGAGACTGATTGGCGCAAGCTGTCGTCACTTGTGTAACTGTTGGCTACAGTCCAAAATATATGCATCTTGATCGGACATTACATGCAAGTACATCACAAATGCTATTAATACTTCTGAACAAAATCAGACTATCTTGATGCAAACGTTCTGCACATTTATGTCACAATACTTTTCGTTAAGATTCAAGACTCCTCTCTAGAAAAGACGGACTTTTTGAAACCTAACATAGATACGCTTAACTGAACATTAACTCCAAAAGCAGCCAGAGTCAAATACCACTTTAAGTGTTCAACAGATCCAGAAGCAGCATGGGAGTAAAAGGACAAAGGAATACAACAACAAAAATATGATCTTGCCCAGTGCTGTTCGGGAACAAAACACGTTTGTTTTAACAATGCATTTATGATGCATTTGTGGCATTATTAGATAACCTTCGTTCTGTAGCTTACCAATAGTATTTTCAGGAAAATTCGGAGATGTGGCAGCCCTAACCAATAAAGTATCAATAACCAAATATATATATTAACTGCTTTATATCCCATCTTTCAGGATATAAACTCTTCCAAAGCATTTTACAAATAAAACTAAACTACATTTTAAAAGCCCCACAAATATCTGAATGTAAGATGTCATCAGGGTTCTTGACACAGGGCAGGTGGCAAGAAGGAATAGTTTTCTTATTTGCTGATACGTGGACTTGTACAATGGCAGCTAGCTCCCATTGGGACTGGGGGAGCAGAAGGGACGAAGGCCAGCAGTAGGTAAAACCACAAGCCAATGCCAACAAATTCTGTTTGTCCCCATCCTCCCCTGCTAAGAAATGTCAACCCTGAGATTAAGGAGGAGGAAGCAGAGGGTGTGGTCTGGATGCAAGGAAGGCAGGCGGTCTTAAGGGAATGAAGGCTGAATTAGTGGCACAGTGTCCCATTTGCTCTAATGGACCAGCTGCAACGGAACTGGTAGGGGTGGGGAGGGAAAGTCTAGCCAGAGCAGGCTGGGAGGTGGTCTTTCCCTGCTTCCCTCTTACACAAACTTACCAAAAAGCGTTAGACTAATAGCACGAGATACATTCAGTTGTCTTCCCAGATAGGTGTGTGTCAGCTGGCATATATACACTCCTTTGTCTTTCTCCGTTGCATTTTTAATTGCAAGGAAATCCTCAAAATGGCTAAATCTCCCATCTTCAGGTAATCCAGGAGTGCATGCCTGAAATATAAAAAGAGGCAGAAAAAATATTATTAAAAGCTGAAGGCAGCAAACTTAGTTCATTTACAGGACCCAAACACAGACTGGCACAATAAAAAGCAGAGAAATGTAATCCACAGAATGCAGACTCACAAAGCTAAGGACAACTGTTGGGAGAGAACGGAGAGTTGCAAATAAGGATATATCTCCATGCACAAAAGGTAAAGGTACCCCTGCCCGTACGGGCCAGTCGTGACCGACTCTGGGGTTGCGTGCTCATCTCGCTTAAGAGGCCGGGAGCCAGCGCTGTCTGAAGACACTTCCGGGTCACATGGCCAGTGTGACGAAGCTGCTCTGGCGAGCCTGCACCAGCACAGCGCACAGAAACGCCGTTACCTTCCCGCTATAAAGCGGTACCTATTTATCTACTTGAACTTAGGGGTGATTTTGAACTGCTAGGTGGGCAGGAGCTGGGACCGAACGACGTGACCTCACCCCGCCGCGGGGATTCGAACCGCCGACCATGCGATCGGCAAGTCCTAGGCACTGAGGTTTTACCCACAGCGCCACCCGCGTCCCTCAAAAAAAAAAAAAAAGGTATTATTAGCAAGGTATTATTATCATTCATAGGGGGGAGATTGGTTCAGAACCTTCCCAGGCTTCAGGTGCCTAGGGGTTCAAATAACCAGAAACCTCAACAAACTATACCTCCACAATTACAAGCCCCTGCGGTGACAAATCAACAGAGACTTGAGGAAATGGAACAACACCAATTTCACCCTCTCAGACAAAATAGAGAAAAACTACACTCATTTATTTTCTCTCACAAAAAGCCAAGAATAAGCCCCAAATACCTGCCCCTCCCCTCCTCCAAAGGAGGATGGGGAATCCCCAACATAGAATCATATTACATCACCAACCAAGTACACCACATAATCCTGTATATTCAAGAAAACGAGACGAAACAATGGGTCCACTTGGGAGAGAGACCATCAGAATCATCCCCACAGCAACATACCCATTTCTCCAAAACAAACTAAAGCAAATACCCATAAATATTCATGTATGAGATGATCCACGTATTTTTGTTCATGTTTTAAAACTACTTGGGGAAAAAAAATAGGCGTCTTACTAGCCAAAAGCCACATGTACCATATTTTGAAGTTTGTACCAGAAAACAGTATGAATTGCTCATCCAGCAACAACCATGCCATCTCTCACCAGCAGAGGGAGAGAAGGGAAACAGAACTATTCCACTGAGACATCAGCAACCTTTGGCTCATCTTTTCCTTAAACCAGATACGGGGAACCTTTGGCCCTCAAGATGTTGTTACTCTACAGACTCACATCGACCCCAGCAAACATAAGCAATAGCCAGGGATGATGGGAGCAGCAATTCACCAACACCTAAGGGGTCAAAGCTTCCGTAACCCCTGCCTTAAACTATTCCTATTTCAGCTGGTTGTTATTAGAACTTGATGGCCTATATCTAGTGCTTGAGTTTGCTGCCTTCCTCCTCCTAGTTTTTGTGCTGTGTCTTTTAAGTTGTAATGTTTTGTGCCAGACCCACAGAAGGTTCTCCACAACTAAATATGGCCCACCACCTGAATGTGGTTCCCACCTCTGATTTAGGGAAAAAGGATACCGCCAATAAGATAAAACATTCAAAAGGCTGTTATTACACAGAAAGACACCAACCTTGGACCACTGAAGTAGAGTCCTTTCACTTTCAAAATTCTGGAGGTCGGGACACTTCAGCTTTCCAGTATTATGCAAATGTATTCTTTGTGGATAAACGTAATTTCTATTAAAGCATAAACCATCATCGTTCTTGAAAACACGGAGCTCCTTCCTATCTCTTGTTGAATTTCTGTTATGAAAAAAAGGGATATCAGTACATCTATTAATTGTTAAGAGATACCCACAGGATACTGGCGTTATATCAGCATTTAATGATTAGAAAAACATCATGAGCATAACCAGATCCAGATGCACTTTTTAGAATAGTAAGATGTGGAATTGGATCACAGTTCAGCAGACAAGAACCAACTCAAAATAATAATACTCTAGAAGTGTCTGGCTGTTTATTGTTAGTTTGTTGTTCCAGGAAGTAGAAGAAGAAAATATATGAAGGACAGAATATAAAAATGTGTAAGGGATGGCTTAAGAGGCAACATTGTGGCCAGGAGGTTTGGTTTCATGGTGTTCATAAAATGCCAGAATTAGCTGGAATAACATGATGTAACAGTTCTAAAAAAAATTACTGGGGGGAAACAAAAACAATCCTTTTGTGTACATTGGATTGTAGCCAGTGCTGCCATTTCACATGCACTACAAACCTCCACTTGTGCAACAGAGCTTCCCGTTGTGGACCCTGTGGGGCAGAATTTGGGATGCACAGAAAGAAGTCGCCCCACTGTGCACCACTTACAGAGACACTTACTTTTCCATCCTGCTCTTTTTTCCAAGAATTGTATTTTATAGCCTGAAAACTATAGGTTGTTAGGTTATTAGGCTGAGGTCATGTTCAGATGGCCAATTTCATAAATCATGGCTGAAGCCACATACAAACATGATGGCTGCCTGCTAATCCCTTCTCCCATCCCTCTGCATCATGCATCTTCCCGAAGGGCTTGCAAGACAGAGCTGTTCTGCCAGGCCTTTGGTCAGGGTTCAGTCTGATTCTTTTCTTTCTGTATAAGAACAAGCATTAAAGAGGCCTCCTAGCCTGCTCACATCTCCTTTATAAGACCAGTGGTAACAGTTAGCCCTGGAGAATATTAACCACTCTCAGTGCCATCTGTCCAGATTTTAATTTCCTTTGAACTAATTTTATGATGCATTTTAATTAATTGATTGCCTGTTTTTATGTTCTTTGTATACTGTGTTAGTTTTATGATGGTAGCCGCCCTGAGCCCGACTCCAGCTGGGGAGGGCGGGGTACAAATAAAATTGTTGTTGTTGTTGTTGTTGTTGTTGTTGTTGTTGTTGTTAATTTATTATTATTTATTATTATTTATTTATTTATTATTATTATTATTATTATTATTATTACCTTCCGAGCAAAGAGCATGGATTGCATTCAGCAACAGTACCCTGTTATCTCCAAACGGTGTGCATCAGGCTTTAAATAAACTACAGCGACTGGAGAGAAATAAAACTTACCTCCTGTATCAATTTTACTAAACACATAAGGGAAAAAATGTAGTTGACTCCAATGCACGTTTTATTTCAAAGAAGTCGGTTTGCTCAGTAGGGTTTATACACAGCCTGCAGATTGCTTCTCACTTCAACATTACAGAACTGAAGCCCCCCAAAAATTGTTAAGACAAAACCGGCAAAATTCTAAATTTATGTTTCCCTATCATTGCTGAACTCACTCAAGTCAGTACTATAGAACCTAGCAGATACTTTCAATTGAGAGAAAAAAACATGAACTTTGCAGAAACTTACTGAATGCGACACTCATAAAATCCGGAGTCTTCTATCATTGCAGGGCTAAACCAAAGCCTGTCTCCTCGTTGATGGATCCTGGAGTAGTTATCCATAGTTATGGGTATATCACTACCGTTTATGTACCAAGTCACAGAGTAATTGGATTGTTTGGAAGACAGCAGTGGACAGCAGATGGCCCCAGGCTCCCCTGCACGCACATTGGTCGCTAAGCGTACACCTAATGAATAAATTGCATATAATGTGTGCTTAGCACTGTGACAAATGAGGTTCTTCGCTTGTGCAAACAGATACACTTGCAGTAAGCCTGAAAATTCACAACACAGCTCCCCATCATTCCACTGTGCACCTAGCCTCATCTGCGCCAGCTTTGCCTTTCTTCCTTGCGCCTTGCAATTAGCAACGCTGCCCAAACTTACTATCTAGCTAGCACGAACTCGTCCAACTAGTAGTATGAACTTGTCCCGTGAATGCTCGGATGCATTATGAAACAGCACTTCCGTGCCCCAAATCATTCTCTGGCTCCGATTGAATCTGAGATGGTGCATTGTCAGGTTACCTGCATCTTCCCCTGTATTCCCCACTCCACACCCAGGGTGGAAAACTGTCTCCTTCTATTTATCTGGCAACTGCTACAGCTGGAAAATGTGACTGGAGGCTTTTGAGAAAGGCTCCTTTCCTCTAGCCTGGAACATGGGAAGACAGCAAGCAACAGATAAGCCTTGCAAGGGCAGGATTGTTATTTGACCCTGTTTCATTCCCAAACAGCCAAATCCTAACCGCGTCTACTCAGAAGCAAGGTTTACTCCAAAGTAAGTAGGATTAGGATTGTAGGCACAGAGAATGCCACAGGGCCCTAATGTGGAATTGGCATGGGGGGGGCGTGTGGAGAAGTCAAGTTTACTGAGCCAGGAGAGGGGGCGCATATATGAGTATCTGCAAATCACAGCTTTTGCGACGCAGCTCTCAGAATTTTAGAAATGCAAGAAATGCAATACACGTCTGGTGCATTCTTAATGCAAAACTGGCAACATTTAATTGAGAATGCAATTCAGCTTCTTAACAGAAACACAAAGAAGAGCCCAGGAAGCCAATTCCGCACCCCATTCGTTATCAAACAAAATATAATCGCTGGTGGTGTAAAATACAGCAATTTAATGTAATCTTGAGTGTTGGGGCATCTGCTGCTTCTTTAAGAGTTTTGAGATGAGAGAAATTTTGCTTGAGATTTTCTAGAAGGGTTCATGAGAAGTTCACCTCTGAATATTGCATTCATTGAGCAAAGTAAGAGGCACTACAGTATCAAAGTATATACAGGCAACAGCCAGTATGACAGTATATATAAAACATAAAATTAAAAGGTTTTTTGAAAAATAAATGGGTTTAAGAACAGCTCTTCCCATTTTTGCTGGGGAAAGTGCTGCATTTTGAGAAACTGCAACCCCAGTTTACTTATACATCATGGTGGGTGGAAGGAGAGATAGAAAACTGTGATGGATGTTCATCACTTGACTATAGGTTAACTAGTGATGCATATACACACAAGTGAAGCACTACAGACCACAGACACAGCCTTCATTTTCCCTCATATGCACTGGTTTTCACCTGTGCTTTTCAAGTCTGTGCATTCTCAGAGTAATTAAGCAAGCAGGGAGAAATAAAGTAAGAGCTATGCACCTGCAAAATAACGCAAACAAACCAGCCCCTCATGGAAGCGGCACTTATATTTGTGTAACTTTGTGGAGAAACTAGATGGGAGTATGATTACATCCACCGTGGTGTAGCTAAAGCAAGCAAGCAAACAAACAAATAAGAAACATAAATTTGACTTACAAATACTGGATGAAGAATAAGCCAGACAGATCCAGCATAAGAGCTGCAACGCAGATATCATCTTCTGCTGGAAAAGGAAAGGAAAGATATTCGGGTCTGCAATAGCTTTCTAAAATTCTCTGCTACAGCCAAATTGTTCACAATCTGTATAAAGGGGGAAGGATGACATATCCGATGCTAGGACTAGTGCATTTAGAAGAAAGTCAAATAAACTTGAAGTCCACAAAAATTACTAGCGCAGCCACACTTACCTACCAGCCATCAATAGTGTAAAAGAAGAAACATTTCGTAAAGAGCCCTTTTTGATCACCTGGTGTATGAAATGAATTTGGTTTCAGATCCTGGACCCTTTGTGTGTCCTTAGGCCAGTTACCATCTCTCAGTCTAATTTACATCAGAGGGTTGAAAGGATTTTTAAAAAGTGATACTTCCCACCATGGAAACGGCTATTTGAAAGTTCATGTCAAGCTTGGCTTCTGCCATACCAATCTATATGCATTCACAAATTGAGAGATATTAGTAATTTCCAGGCTGCATCAACAGCTCAACCATTGCCACAATCATTTTCAGCAAGAAAACAGACTATTGAAACCCCATTTACAGAAACACTGGAAATTTCTTAGCTCTTTGCTGAGTAGTTTAGGTACATAGGAACCTGACCACATACTCAGTAGCAGATTTTCCTAAGCTGGTGACCAGATGCATTGAGATACAAACTCGCATCAGCCCCAGTCAGCGCAGCCAAAGACCGGGGCTGGTGTGAGTTGTGATCCAACACATCTGGAGGGCACCAGGTTGAAAAACACTACCTTGTAAGAATTACTGCCACAAACAACATTCCACAGCTGATCATGACACTTCCCTGCATTAGCTCCTACCCAATATTCCACATTCACAAGAGCTGCAAATGTGCTGCATGGGAGATTTCACATCGTTGCTTTTTCTGGGGGAAAGTAGTGATCACTGCTAAACATGCTGTATATACTTTGGGCAGTCTGGCCTTCACGATCCCATACCCTCCAACATTTCTCTGATGTAAACAGATACATCCCCGCCAACATTTCTCCAATGAAAATAGGAACATCCAGTGCTATTTTTCTAGAAAAAGTGGTGCTGGAACTCACCACGAACACCCCCCTTGTTCTCTTAGAACGGCCATGGCGCCCACCTGAGAAGTGCCAGAACTCAGTTCTGGTGAGTTCTGGCTATAAAAGCCCTGGGCATGTCCTATATCCTCCAACATTTCTCCGATGGAAATAGGGACGTCCTAAGGTAAAGGACATTTCAGGATCAAATCAGAAACCGGTATGGCTTCTGTAAATCCAGGACTGTTATCCAGGAAAATATGGATACTTGGAAGACCTAGTCTCCTTGGACGTGTATAATAAGAATAAATTCTGCTAGCATTGTTTTCTTGTTGGCCAGAATCAACAAAATTAGATTTCCTGTCAAGTTTCATTCTATACCATGGGTAGGCAAACTAAGGGTTGGATTCGGCCCAATCGCCTTCTAAATCTGGCCCGCAGACAGTCCGGAAATCAGCATGTTTTTACATGAATAGAATGTGTCCTTTTATTTAAAATGCATCTCTGGGTTATTTGCGGGTCATAGGAATTTGTTCATGATTATTTTTTTCAAAATATAGTCTGGGCCCCCACAAGGTCTGAGGGACAGTGGACCGGCCCCCTGCTGAAAATGTTTGCTGACCCCTGTTCTACACAGCTGGTATTGAGAGGTCCTTCATTCTTGGAGATACTTCGGATCTGGTACAAGATGAAGATGCTGCCAAACTAGCGAGGAACAGTTAACTACAGTGCTATCAAATCAACTTAAATGGAAGTGGGAAGCCACCAACAAGGTTCAACAGGGTCAGGTTTAATTTCAAGAGAGGAAAATTCCTCCAAATGGTGGAGATGCATTATAAGGAAGTTGAAAGGGAAAGTATTCAGGAGTCTTGGAAGTTATTTAAAACCACAACAACAGAAGCTCGTCTGGAGTGCACACCATGGATTAAGAAAGAAACCCAACAGGATGTGTGGTTAGTAATGCACGTCAATAGAGCTGCAAAAGCCAAGACTCTTTTCTTTAAAAAGTGCAAGTCTCATCTAAATAAAGAGGACAAAAAAAGAGAAAATAAGCTCTCCTAAAACAAACACAAGTTACCAGTGAGGCACATGAGAAGATATTTGAGCATATGGTTAGGGGCACGAAGGGGGTGGGGAATACAAATTTCTTAAAAATCACAAGCAGTGAGCGAGCCTGGGAGTGTCAGACCATTAGAAAAACAACTTCGAAAAGGAAAAAATAAGATTAAAATTTTAGGGCTAAACACCACATTAAAAGCCAACCCTCGGTCTGGATAGCATCAGGAGTTCGTAAATAACATAAAAATGTGAAGCAGTTGGTCATCTAATGCTAAAAATGTAAAATGTCTTTAAACTCAAAATCCTCATGGGAGGGTTGGAAGGCAACCAATGTGGCACCAGTTTTTAAGAGAGGTGTGACGAAATATATTGCAGTCTAATTTCTTTCCTAATAAAAAATGACAGAAAGCAGGATTAAAGCTTAAAGGTCTCCCTCTTTGGAGGTCTTTAAGCAGAGGCTTGACAACCATATGTCAGGAGTGCTCTGATGGTGTTTCCTGCTTGGCAGGGGGTTGGACTCGATGGCCTTTGTAGTCTATTCCAACTCTATGATTCTATGATTCTAAGTTAAAATCGGTCAACCTTGGATAATGAGGTTTTGCTTACTGCACTGTGTCACTGGGATGTTAGGTGATTGTAAGCCACCTGAAATCAAACTGCAGTGTAGTAGTATTTAGTTGTAAATAAATGAAACGTACAAATGCCCTTCACAAGTGGCCTGATGTCCATGTTCCCTAACACTTAGTACAAAATGTCAAGTGAAAAGCCACCGCTAGTATTTTGTCCTCAGCCTGTTCGTGGTTAACTCCACTCAGCCTTCCTTTTGCAAAAAGGTGGTATGTTTTTCAAAGCAGGTATTCAACAGGGGCTGAAAAGTTGCCACTTTTGCTTCAGCTTACACACACACACACACCAGGAGTGGCACCTTGGCCCTGCGACTGTGGATGCCCAGGATCATGGGTGCCATGCAACATGCATGGCCCTTGCATCCAGACTTGTGGGTGCCTAGCCCCTTCATAGGGAATTTTGTGGGTGCTTGAGCACCCAGGGCCCCAGGGAGTTGGCACCCATGAAACACACACAGTGCTGTGTGTGTGTGTGTGTGTGTGTGTGTGTGTGTGTGTGTGTGTGGCAATTCTAAAGGCCTAGCATCTACAAATTCAGCATTGACTTGAAGTTTAAATTCTGACACAACAATTTCAAACATGATTTTTTATATTAAAAAAAAAAGTTCTGGAATTCAGGAATACTCACATTTTCTCTGCATCCACTGTGTTCCAACTGCTGGTTTGGGAAGCAGCTAACAGGAGATGTTAGCCACAATCCATATCTATGCTGTATTGATCACTGACTTTCAGAACAGCGCTCTTGGGTTAATAGTTTGGAAGCACCAAATCCTTTCCCCCAAATTAACAAATGTGTATGTACAGAATGTGCAGCACTGATTGCAGCCACCAGGCTCAGCTCCCTTCCACACAGATTGCCTAAACCTCACTCAGCTTATCTACAATGGTTGACTATCACATGTAAGTGGCACCTCTGCACACAGAATCCAGCATGCCCAGGCTGACTAATACAGCCACATTACCTGGCACAGAGTCATGTGAGGACCTAACCCATCCTAAGCTGACATTCCTCCTTACATCCAACACGTGCAGACAAACCAGAGCCCAGGCTGGATAGACACAATCCAACTGCAAACTTTACAAAGGAGTTACAAGAAATTATAGCCTTGCACTTAGCCTTGGACCTTAATTTAGCTATTTGTGTTGTTTATTCCGTCAGCAGTTGATTTATTAATGCCTGGGAAGAGATAGCCGGCATTCCATAAAACACACACAGTGATCTATGCTAAATAAACCAGAAGCAGACATTCTTCTTTTAGAAAGGTGATGCTTAAAAGCAAACTAGGACCCCCATAAAAAGGTAAAGGTACCCCTGCCCGTACGGGCCAGTCTTGCCAGACTCTAGGGTTGTGCGCCCATCTCACTCAAGAGGCCGGGGGCCAGCGCTGTCCAGAGACACTTCCGGGTCACGTGGCCAGCATGATGAAGCTGCATCTGGCGAGCCAGAGCCGCTCACGGAACGCCGTTTACCTTCCCGCTAGTAAGCGGTCCCTATTTATCTACTTGCACCCGGGGGTGCTTTCGAACTGCTAGGTTGGCAGGCGCTGGGACCGAACAACGGGAGCGCACCCCGCAGTGGGGATTCGAACCGCCGACCTTTCGATCGGCAAGCCCTAGGCGCTGAGGCTTTTACCCACAGCGCCACCCGCGTCCCCCATACACAGTTTCAATTACTCTTATTAAAATGAATATCACTATCAAGTGAGTCACTAGTTTGTTTTTAATTTTTAAGCCTTTATTAACATTATTAGCAGGTCACTTGCGACATAAAAGTGAAGAGCAATAAACCACTGAAATCTTAGAGCTTGCACTTCAATTCTGGATAACTGAATCTTAGAATTGGAAGTAAGAACATTCACTACAGGAATGCAACTCACAATAGACCCCCATACTACTTTCAGCTTTCAACTTTTTACCCTGGCCTTTGTCACTCCAAACATATATCCTGATTGCAATTTGTTTTAACAGATTTTTTTAAAAAAATACTGTTGTAACCTGGAACCTTATAGTTAAGGACAAATGAGAAATCCAATAAAAATCATTCTGCTTCTGATAATCATTGATTTAGCAACTAGAACTTCAGAATGTCCAACACACAATGTTGGCCACATTCACAATCTATGCAGGCCACATTCAAGAGAAAGGCAAGCCATAGTTCAACTGGTTCCCCTCCAGATGTAGGAGTGGTCAAAAGCAAGGCAAGAGTGAGTTAACAGGGAAAGTTCACTCAGCACCTCATAGTTACCATCACCCAGAAAATATGCAGCAAAGTCAACAATGTCCCATTTACACATTGCACCAAAATAGCAAACAAGAACTTTAACTCTGTGAGAGACACGAAGAAACAAAAGAAGCTAAGGCTCACTGGATATATATAACTAAAAACACTTAACACCTGGACCAGAGAGAATGTAATGGCATGCTTGGACTTTCAATCACTTATGAACTTTAAATGTATTGCCAATGCATCACCCATGAATCACTTACTAGTTCCGAGCAAAGACTTAACATGCTAGCCATCAAGGACAAGAACCACTCGGATCTTGTTTGGGGAAGGGTGGATTTAAATTGCCCACACCTACCAAGTTGTCATACTCAGAACAGACCCACTGAAATCAATGAATTTAGGGTAAGTTGTGAATTGCATCAGATGTGCTAAACTTTTGGCCCTCCAGATGTTGCTGAGGTACAACTCCCAACATCCCAGGCCATTGGCCATTCTTGCCGGGACTGAGGGGAGCTGCGATTCAGTAACATCTGGAAGGCAATTAGTTTCCAGCACATGACTTAGACGTATACAACCCAATGAGTGGTATTCAAGTGATTTTAACTTGGAGTAGACCCATGGAAATTAATGGACCTTGGTCTTTTGCATTAATTTCAATGAGTCCACTCTGAGTTGGTTGAATACCATCCTACATTTTTAACTCTATGTGAAGCTGCCTCTCTCCCCAAATGACTGGACCAAACCTATTGAGTCAGGGCATTTGGAATAAGTATGGTATGGACAGAAATAAGTTATACATCATATACCAAATACTGCCATTTCCAAAGACAGGCCTTGCATTGGGGGAGATCAGTTAGCATTCATAAGTCTAGGAGAATCAAATATGCCATTTGGAGATGGGTTGTTGCCAACGGAGTGGAATTTAAAAAACTGAGATTTTTGGTGCTTCCCCTCTCTCTGAAAATCATAGGGACTAGCAGCTTGTTAAAAGCGATCCCTTGATTCTATAGAAGGTGCTTCTTTGAAAAGGAGATATCTTGCCTGCTGTCCTTTTGCCCACTTTAGTTAAAAAGTCTGAAAAATCCTCAAAGGGGTAAAAAAAAAACGTAGTTTGTTCAAGGTAGAGAACTCTAGAGGATATTAACAGGCCCCAGTGAGAAACCAGATTAGGTTTCTAACCTGTTTGACTCCTGGTGGATTCTTGCGTGTTTCTAACTCCACTCAGGTCAACTTCATAAAGGGCCTCTGAAGCCCATTTCAGAAAAGTGTCCGTCAAGGCAGGCTGCTGAAAAAAGGGACTCTGTACCCATTCAAGACTGGCAGCAACCTGCCTAAACGAGACACCTCTATAGAGGGATGCCCAGTTGGCTTCTGTCTGTCTGTCAGGGCTCCTCAGAAACGATTGCAGCTGAAGCTCCCTTTCCCTTTCTCCACCTGCTGATTTGCCCCCCTCAGTGGCGCCAGGAAAGCCAACGGCGAAGCTCGCGGCGGAGGCGAGAGGAACCCGTCCGGTCTCTTCCCCGCGGCTCTTGGAAGAACCTGCTGCCCCCTCCCGCCCCAGGCCAGCCTGTCCTCGCGGGCAAGAAGAGACCGCGCTGCCGGGTCCAAAGCGTGACTCACCCGGTGCCAGGAACTTGCCTAAACTCTTTCCCCACACAGCGCGCTCCCCTTGTGCTCGAGAAAGAGCCGCGCAAGACGGCTGCGCCTAACCCTCATACAGAGGCGAGGCGGCGGCGGCGGCGAGCTGCCCCCCTCGCGGACTCGCAACCCCTCAGCAGCCGACCCAGACCCGCGCGCCCTGCGCCCAGCGCCTTCTCCTCACCTGGACTCTCCCGGCCGGCAGCTTCGCCACGACTCGCCTCAGGCACCGAGGGCCGAGGGGAGCTCCGCCCCTGCCCGTTAAGGCGAAGCCCGCCCCTTGGCGGCCCTGGACGCTTGGGCGGGACGGAGGAGGCGGTGGGTCGCCGCTGCCAGAAGCGCCGGGGCTGCTCTGAATCACCCAGGCGCGGAAGAATGGACTCGGATCCCGGATCCTGAACAAGCCGAGACTCGCGAGCTTGATCCTCACCTGCCTGGCTCCTCAGAAATCAGCCTTAGGGACTGAGCGAGGATAAGAATAAAAATTACTTCTTGTTGTTGTTCGGTCGTTTAGTCGTGTCCGCCTCTTCGTGACCCCATGGACCAGAGCACGCCAGGCACTCCTGTCTTCCACTGCCTCCCGCAGTTTGGTCAAACTCATGCTGGTAGCTTCGAGTACACTGTCCAACCATCTCGTCCTCTGTCGTCCCCGTCTCCTTGTGCCCTCCATCTTTCCCAACATCAGGGTCTTTTCCAGGGAGTCTTCTCTTCTCGTGAGGTGGCCAAAGTATTGGAACCTCAGCTTCAGGATCTGTCCTTTCAGTGAGCACTCAGGGCTGATTTCCTTAAGAATGGACAGGTTTGATCTTCTTGCAGTTCATGGGACTCTCAAGAGTCTCCTCCAGCACCACAATTCAAAAGCATCAATTCTTCCGCGATCAACTTTCTTTATGGTCCAGCTCTCACTTCCATACATCACTATTAATTCCATACATCACTGAAAATTACTATTATGTATTAAATTTGTGGACCGCCTTTCGTCTGTACCTATCCGGGCGGCTCACAACATCAACATGACAGTATGAAAAACACAATAAAAATAAGAACAAAAACAAACCAACAAACCACAAAATGCACAATAAAATTAAGAACCAAAATAAACCAATAACCTTCCCCTCCAACAACAAAGACTGGGTTAGAGCATGGTGCTGGTAACCCCAAGGATGCAGGTTTGATCCGCCATATGGGGCAGCTGCATATTCCTGCATTGCAGAAGGTTGGACTAGATGATCCACAGGGTCCCTTCCAAGTCTAGGATTCTATATTTCACATGTCCGTCAGCCCAAGGCCCAGGTGGAAGAGAAACCTTTTCACCTGCCGCCTCAAGGGGTATAATGAAGGCACCAGCCAAACCTCCCCAGGGAGAGCATAGCTACAAACCCATTCTGAAGACTCCTTTTAACTGGATAGCACTTTTAATAAAACTGGCACTATTCAAAGTGCTGGGTTTGACCCATAAAGTCTTTTGTGGCTCAGGACCCCAATTCTCCAAGGACTGCCGCTCCCCATGTGAACCCATCTGGAAACTGCAATCATCATCTGAGGGCCCTTCTTTGAGCAGGAGGTCTTGAGGACAGCAACAAGAGAAGGGGCCTTTTCAGTGGTGGCTCCCTGTTTATAGAATGAGTCTCCTTTGGTGCCCGTGCCTTTTTTTCTGGGGATACTCAAGGATATGCAGTACCAGCACACACACACCCAATATTAAAAGTGTGGCGCTTACTGCAAAAACTTCATAGTGAGTACCGGCACCTTTCTTCTTCTTTTTTTTTTTTAAAAAAAAGCACTGCTTGGTGCCATAATTATGTATCTTCTAAGGAAGATCATTCATTCATTCCATCAGGCTTTGGCTTTTAATTATAGCCTTTTGTGGGGTTGGGCTGTTTCGATCTACCTTTTTAAAAAATAGAGTTGTCTTTCAGATTCTTTTTTTAAATGCTGGTTTCCATGTATGTATGTGCTTGGTTTTTGCTTGAAATATTATAAGTCCCTTTGAGCTGCCATGCAAAAAAACACTAATTATTATTATTATTATTAATACATGCAAACAAATTGGGCCCTTAGCAAGCCCCCTTTTCTTGGCTAAAGCAGGCAAAACGATCACAACCAGACTGTGCTGTTAGTTATATTTTTTTATTTGTGTCACCTAACCAGGGTTGGCCTTAGTGGTGGGTGAACTAGGCGGTTGCCTGGGTTGTGGGCCTGAGGGGGCACCAAGTTGAATTGAGAGGCTGTGTTTGTATTTATCCTGTACTTCTCATTTATGCATGTACTTCTCAGGTACTCCCAGCTACATGCGAACAAGTAGTTCTCACCAAAAAATAAAGCAAACAGGCAAAGCACCATGCTAAAATGTGACACTAGCATTTTACAATCTATACACACTTTACGGGAATCAGTGGGTGTTATTCCTAAGTAAATATGCATAATGGGAACAGCTGTACAGCTTGTCCTTTGACCCTTTTTTGGAGGCTTGAACACATTTACCCTGTGAAGTAATAAATAAACAAAACGAGAGGCTATAATATGGGAGCCTGAGCTAAAAGTCTTGTACCCTTTATTCTCCCATGCTTTTCTGAAACTGGATACTCACTCAAAATCTGGTTAAATTGATATAATATGCTTCAGGATCCAGTTTACAGTGGCAGGAATCAGCCCCATAGAATGTGCTAAGTGCCTTTCTCATCCAGATTGAGTAATGGAATGCAGTTGTTGCCACACTGGTGGTTTCTAAGTTAACAAAATGAAGTTTTCAGCAAGAGCTTGAACTTTTCCCTAGCATGGTACAGGATTAACAAAGTTTTCAGCATGTGGCATGCAGGGTTCCAGGAAAACACTACATTTGCTTTAAGAAGAACGTGGAGAAAAATAATATTTGCTGAACACTTCAGACAACTGTGTTTCATTACCACAGGCATCCCAGTTTATTTGACTGCTGTGTAACTGTCTGGTTTGGGACAGTCAGATTGTATAGAATATACAATGTAGAGCTTAGTGAATGCTATGAGGGGGTTTTTTCTTTCAGACTGAAGTACCACCCAAGATCCTTTGTGCTTGGCCTCATCACTGGGAATCATGCAGTATGATGCTATGATAAATATTTTTTCCGGAGGGGAATCCACAAGCAGCTAAAAGCAGGGGCAGATCTACACTCATGGTTTTTAACATTAAGGAAGGGTTAAGGAATGGTTTTGATAGTGTAGATCGGGGTAGTCAACCTTTTTATACCTACCACCCACTAATGCAACTTTCTTGATGGTAAAATTTCCTTACCGCCCACCAGTGCTGCAATAACATGTGCCCCCCTACCGCCCACCCGGAATCCTAAAACGCCCACTAGTGGGCAGTAGGGACCAGGTTGACTACCCCTGGTGCAGATGGACACATGGCATCCTACTTTTTACATTCATAATGCATTATTACCTTGTCTTTTTATCACTTAATTTTTAATCATTTTCTGCTGCCATATAGGTGAAACACTCCTCATATGTCCCTATGTAGTGTTTTGCCCTTTTTTGTTACTGCATTCAAACTCTGATCCCTCCTCCAATGGTATTCAAGGGACAGTGTTCAGTTTCTCCTCCCGTTTTTTTTTCTTCTTCCATCCTAGCAGGGAAAGAAACAGCGTTTTGGAAAATGGCGTGGCCGGGTATTACTTACATTTAACACTCACCCCTCCCCCCCCAAAAAAAAGCCAAGGTAGTTAACAGGTATGCCCTGTGGCATTTTAGAATGACATATCTATATCTTTCTAACAGGGGAAAATAATGTTAAACAGGTCAGTGTAGATCCAGCCTAGGTGAGTTTCACAGATCAAGGTACTGAAACCAGTTGAATTGCAAGTTTACAGGTTAATTCCCAGCTAATCTGCCATCTAGGCATCTCCACCTAAAGAAGGATAAGCCCTCTAGAGCAGTGTTTCCCAACCTTGTGCCTCCAGATGTTTTTGGCCTACAACTCCCATCATCCCTGACTAGCAAGACCAGTGGCAAGGGATGATGGGAATTGTAGGCCAAAAACAGCTGGAGGCACAAGGTTGGGAAACACTGCTCTAGAGCAAGGGTAGCAGCTGTTGCACCCTCCAGATATTGTTGGACTATGACTCCCATCATCATGGCTGGTGGTGAGGGATGGTGCAGGTTGTAGTTCAGCAACATCTTGTTGTCTATCTCTGTTCTACATAGTCTAGACCAGGGATGGCCAACTCCCAAGAGACTGCAATCTACTTACAGAGTTAAACACTGGCAGTAACCTACCCCCTTTTGGGGGGTTCAGGTCAAAGTTGTTGAGCTTTTTGGGGAGGAGGAAGGCCCATTTTTTTAGGCATTCAGATCAAAGTTGTTGTTTAGCTTTTTTTAGGGAGAAGGAAAGCCCCATTTGGGGGGGATGCAGGGCAAAAAAAATGAGCTTTTTTTTAGGGGAGCCAAAGTTGTTGAGGTTCTTTGGGGGGAGGCAGTGATCTACCAGTGATCTACCACAGATGTCCAGTGATCTACCAGTAGATCACAATCTACCTGTTGGACGTGCCTGGTCTAGCCGTTACTGGACTAGCCAACTAATTACTTTGTCCCCATCCACCTCCCTGCTCAGTTGTACAAGGACTACAGAGGAGTAAGCAGGCAGCCAGGGCTGGTTTTAAGTAAGAATGCAGGCTGGTGGTCTTGGAGGAATCAAGACTTAGCTTAGTAGAACAATATCCCATTTGCCCTAATGCAGTGTTTCCCAACCTTGGGCCTCCAGCTGTTTTTGGACTACAACTCCCATCATCCCTAGCTAGCAAGACCAGTGGTCAGGGATGATGGGAATTGTAGTTCAAAAACAGCTGGAGGCCCAAGGTTGGGAAACACTGCCCTAATGGGCCAGCCACCACAGGAATTGTATACCTGAAATCCTGGAAAGTCACACTGGGAAAGCCAAGCTATATGCTATTTGGTTAATTGGAAAGGCGGCCTGTCAGTTGTTCAGGCACACACAGTGGAAATTGTGGTAGCATTACTAGACTTCAAAGTATCTAGTTGTGCTGCATCACTTGGCTTGATTCCACAGCAAGAATGATAAACAGATGATTAAAAAAATGATTCCAGGAAATCAAGATTTGGCTCAGACTGAGACATAGCCTATTAAAAAGTAATTTCACAATGCCCTTAACTTGTCCATAGCATTATTTAAAAGGTTGTGTGATAGCTAATCATATCCCAGATGTTTTTCTTGTGACCTTTATTCACTGCAGTAGAAATAGGCATATGGTTTTCTTTCAGACATACTATAAACTACCAGTCCTACACAGTTTCCTCACTGGCTGCTAGATTAATCTTATGCAGCTCTTGGGTCAGCACCCAGGACAGTGTACTGTCCATCAAGGGCTTTTTTTACTTCCTTTCTGTTCAATTCTGGCTCAAGCCCCACCCAGGAAAAATTGGGGTGCCATTTTGGATGACAAGGGAGCTCTCTCTCGCTCTCTCTTCCAAACAACCTTATTTATTCAAATTAACAAATTATAGCAGCCAGAGTAACATAGTAATATATTTAGTAGAGCACAGAGACTATGGGAGGAGCACAACCAGGAGACAGTCTTGCTTCCCCTTCCACATGGTGGGAACAGTTGCATCCATGGGGAGCCAATCAACTGCCAGGCCCACACCCACCTTTCTTCAGCCTTGGCATCACACAGAAATGTTGGAGCAGAGAGGGCAGATAATAAACTTGAATGCATTTCTAGTCACTATGAGCGGACGGACATCCCATGTGGGGTAGTTTCACAGCAGCCTTTTCATCTGGTATGGACAAAATTTGCAGACTGATTTGTGCCACAGAATTGAAACAATGTCCTTCCCAAAGAAGAGAAGCAGAAGAGTTTGGATTTGATATCCTGCTTTATCACTACCCGAAGCAGTCTCAAAGCGGCTAACATTCTCCTTTCCCTTCCTCCCCCACAACAAACACTCTGTGAGGTGAGTGGGGCTGAGAGACTTCAAAGAAGCGTGACTAGCCCAAGGTCACCCAGCAGCTGCATGTGGAGGAGCAGAGACGCGAACCCGGTTCCCCAGATTACGAGACTACCGCTCTTAACCACTGCACCACATTGGCTCAAGTGCATTCCTGTGATTTTCATCAAGTATATTCCCGTTCCCCTGCCCCCAGAGCTGCTTTGTTGCCTGTTTTCCAGCCTTCCAGCACAACTGAGTAGCACTACCGTCTCAACCAGCAAAGAGAAGTGGGCAGTGGCATGGTTAGTGGCTCTGGAGCCAACTCCTAGGAGCTGAGGTCCTTTCAGGCCCTCCAATAAAAAAAATTAGACACCCCCCTCCCCCCAAGCTAATGGGCACTGCCATTCAAATGGTGTGTGTGCACCGTGTCTTGTGATTGATGATGCGGGGCTTACCTGCCCCTGCATATTTTTATTCAAGTTGGCACCCCTGTTTGGTGGCAGCCTATAACTCTGCCTTCCTGCGTTATCCTTCATGGTGCTACTTCTTGACTTTCAGTAGCCTCATCAGTTTCACTTTCGGTTTTGCTTTGTTTTTTAATGTAGTATTAGGGTTAGCACCACCACTAAAAACACACCAGTTTTTTGAGGAGAAACCCCTGTCTTCAGAACAGATGCAGTAATATACAGTAGTACCTCGGGTTAAGAACTTAATTCGTTCTGGAGGTCCATTCTTAACCTGAAACTGTTCTTAACCTGAGGTACCACTTTAGCTTATGGGGCCTCCTGCTGCCGCTGCGCGATTTCTGTTCTCATCCTGAAGTAAAGTTTTTAACCTGAGGTAGTATTTCTGGGTTAGCAGAGTCTGTAACCTGAAGCATCTGTAACCCAAGGTACCGCTGTATCCTTAAATCTTCTCATTGGGGGACCCTCCCTCCAAAATTAAAACTGCCAGACACTTCCTGATAGCAGCCCATGCCACTCTGAAGGAAAGGTCTGGCAGCAGCTCCTGAAATTTGCCTGATAGGCCTTTTTCTGGCTGCCGCCACCATAGATGCCATCACAGGCACTTGACAGGCTATTCCTGAGCCAAAATGACTATCAACCCCACTCATGATTTATGACTCTAGTAAGAGTTCCAGGTGACAGGGATTAGGATGGAGCAGACAGCATATGAGATCATTTGGTAAGTTCCTGCAGTAGTTACGAAAAATAGAGCACAACTCTAGCAGATTCCATGGGTGAACCAATTTTTTTGGGGGTGGGGTGGGGAAGATGCTTCCAGGTAAAACAAAAACTGTTTCCCCACCTTTATTTATAGTGATTATATCATGCATAATTGCCACAGAGCAGGACCTTCCCTAAGATTACATCCCAAACATTTAATGTTCAAAGCTTTTCAACAAGGATCTGCAAACGTGCTCCGAGCTAGACTAAATTCCAGTTCCTTCCATGTGCTGTTTTGTTTGTTTCATACCCTCCAACATTTCTCTGGTGAAAATAGGGACATCCTATATTTCTGTGTGCCAAGTTGGGCTTTTTTCAGGGGGGACTCACCAGAACTCAGTTCCAGCACCTGTCAGGTGGGTTCTGGAATCTCTCAGGTGAGTTCCGGCAGCTCTCAGATTTGTGCCATTGCCATTCTAAGGGGAAGAGGAAGGAGTTCATGGTGAGTTCTAGCACCTCTTTTTCTAGAAGAATAACACTGGCACCAAGTAGTATGGAAGTGTCCAGGCATAGCATGTTGACTGGAAGATTTTGTTCCTGCCTAGAGAGGCACCTCAATATTTCAAGATTATTATTTTTTTTAAAAAAAAGGCAATAAAAAGGAAATGTATATCAAACCATGTGGACCTATGTGACCTAGATGGTAGGTTTTTTAAAAAATTAAATTCACCCATTGTTTTTTGCTGGAAAAGTTCTCAATGTGACTTACAATAAATAGCAAAGAATGCAATGATACCGCGAAAGAGTCAAAAGCAATAAGGTCATACAAAGTACTAATCCGCCATCAATCAATAACAAGGAAAACACCCTTTCCCACTGAAAGCCTGCTGAAGAGCTATTGTCACTTCTAGCTATGGTGGAGTGCAGTACCCAGTTTAAAATGATTGTGATGATGGTCATGGCAATGCTATAGGTGAAGCATTCAAGCAATATATTAGGTTGAAGTCAGTGATTTATCTGCTTTTTTCAGTTCAATAATTTTTTATAAATCACCTTATGAGGCTCTACATGGAGGTTTTCCATGAAAAAGGACCCATCATGTTTTAGTTTCACGTGCCCCCCCAAACATACATATTTTTCAGGTTCTCCAGGCATGCTAGTAGTATGAGAACATAGATCCTTCTCACTCACTACATGAATATTTGCAGAAGAGGACTAAAAATGATGTAACAGAGAACAAAAAGCTGTAATGTTAATTACCTAGTCCTCAGTTTCACAACAAATTGGCAAGACATATCAAGTAGATAAGAAAGTATACGGTCTGATCAAAAAGGCTATATTACTTTCACAGAATCTTTGTCTATGTCCTTAAGCATAGAATGAGAACTTAGCCTTTAAGGTAAAAACTACTCCATTGTGGGGGAAGTTGCTGTAACAGTGAATTTAATATAAATTAAAGAAAACCAGGAAGAAACCCCACTCCTGCCTCTCTCTTAAAGGTAAAGGGACCCCTGACCATTAGGTCCAGTCATGACCGACTCTGGGGTTGCGGTGCTCATCTCGCTTTATTGGCCGAGTTAGCTGGAATACAGCTTCCGGGTCATGTGGCCAGCATGACTAAGCCACTTCTGGCAAACCAGAGCAGTGCACGGAAACACTGCTTACCTTCCTGCCGGAGCGGTACCTATTTATCTAATTGCACTTTGACTTGCTTTCGAACTGCTAGGTTGACAGGAGCAGGGACCGAGCAATAGGAGCTCACCCCATAGCGGGGATTCAAACCGCCAACCTTCTGCAAGTCCTAGGCTCTGTGGTTTAACCCACAGCACCACCCGCGTCCCTGCCTTTCTCTCAGTGAACTATAAAAATATGGGGGTGGAACTGATCTCCTCTCCCCCCCCCCCCCCCCGCCCTGCGCTTCAACCCATGTTATTAATATATGAAGATGTAGTAAATTGACTCCTAGAAATATAGCATATAAAGATGAAAACATCAAGCAAAATAGTAGGCATCATGATGTATCTGTCTTTGTTGAGCTGGTCTTGGTGGTTGTCCTTTGTCTGGTCTGCCTGGCTTGCCTCCTCGGTGAAGTTCAGCCGCCATTTTGTCACTCCCAAGCAATGTGTCAGTGTGAAGGTCCCGCTTCTCCTTCTCCTTCTCCTCCTTCTTCAACAACTTTGGTAGCTTCAGGGGGTTCCAAGCCACATGCTGTTGAAATCATGAGGGCTTCCTCAGAGTGAGTGGTACCATTTCAGACAACAGATAAATTAAAATGGAAGCCCCAGCAGTATTGAATTCGCAACATGGCCATTACCAGCCTCAAAGATGATGATGATGATGATGATGATGATGAACCTGGCCACCGAATTCTGCACCTAGTCTTTTGGCTAGGATTTTGAAGTACCATTATTGGCTTTCCTTCATTAATCATTAATTTTTCTCAATTTCATAATTAATTCTTTTTTAAATGAATTGTGAGAAGTAATGTATATTGGAAGAGTGGTGTCTTTAGGTGTATGCTTGCTGTGTGCTCGTTCAAAGTGGGCACCTATTATTTCAAATCCCAGTATATCTGTCATCAACCATGTTAACTTGCATTAAAGCCAAATGCTCCCAGTCTTCTATGCCTTCCAACATCCACAAAAACGAACATTTCTTCATCTGATTGCCTCCAGATTTTTCTTAATCAAGTTTGCTTTCTCAACACAGAAACAATAATTGCTCTGAGTTCTGAAGTCCCATGTCTAGAGTTTCAGAGGTCGATGTTGCAATGTGACCAAGATGCATGCCAAACACAGCCATCTTGGCTCCACATTGTGCTCCAGCTCTCCATGAGCTTGTGCTTAAAAATGAGCAATTGAGCCACTAATTCTTTCCTGAAGCCAGAGCCATCTAGCTTGGCTTGGGTCTGAGTTTGCCAGGCAGACCTTTGTGTTCCAGGAGCCTTCTTGTCTGGCTGCAATTCGCAATTCTGGCCTAGACCATCTTTTCCAGAGGATGGAAATAATCAGTAAGAGCACCATCTTTATTTTTGGCAATGCCTGGCAACGTTCCCTTCACACCTACCAAGTAATTAGAAGTGAATCAGGAGTTGTTTTTGCTGTGAAACAAATGTTTTTGCAGGAGGAAGGCAGAGCCAAGCAAATATGTAGCTTGTAGCTTCACTGAGGCCTCCCCCTGTTAATAACTGTTTTAAACAAAGTATGAACTACTCTGTTTTAAATAGTTTGTATCTGAAGTATTGTTCAAGAAACATTATAACTAAGTAGTCAAGGACAATGAAAATAGTATTGCAGATTACCAATACTTCTCTTCTACTCCCCACCAAAATTAAATAAAGGTAGACTCAGAAATGCCTGTTGTTTTTGTCCATGGAGTTTTCTTGGCAGTGATACTGGAGTGGCTTGCCGGTTCCTGCTCCAGGTGGATCACGTTTGGTCAAAACTCCCCACTATGACCTGTCCATCTTGGGTGGCCCTGCACAGCATGGCTCATAGCTTCTCTGAGTTATTCCCGCCCCTTTGCCACGGCAAGGCAGTGATTACTTCCTGACAGGGGATCACTTCCTGACAGCAGTCACGAAATTAAAAGACACCTGCTTCTTGGGAGAAAAGCAATGACAAACCTAGACAGCATCCTAAAAAGCAGAGACATCACCTTGCCAACAAAGGTCCGTATAGTTAAAGCTATGGTTTTCCCAGTAGTGATGTATGGAAGTGACAGCTGGACCATAAAGAAGGCTGGTCGCCAAAGAATTGATGCTTTTCAATTATGGTGCTGGAGGAGACTCTTGAGAGTCTCATGGACTGCAAGAAGATCAAACCTATCCATTCTTAAGGAAATCAGCCCTGAGTGCTCACTGGAAGGACAGATCCTGAAGCTGAGACTCCAATACTTTGGCCACCTCATGAGAAGAGAAGACTCCCTGGAAAAGACCCTGATGTTGGGAAAGATGGAGGGCACAAGGAGAAGGGAACGACAGAGGAAGAGATGGTTGGACAGTGTTCTCGAAGCTACCAGCATGAGTTTGACCAAACTGCGGGAGGCAGTGGAAGACATGAGTGCCTGGCATGCTCTGGTCCATGGGGTCACGAAGAGTCGGACATGACTAAACGACTAAACAACAACAACAACAGACTCAGAAATCTCAGCATAAGAAGATGAGAAGAGCCTGCTGGATCAGGTTAGTGGCCCATCTAGTACAGCATCCTCTTCTCATATCAGCCAACCAGGTGCCTAAGGAAACAGAAGGCTAAGCACAACAACACTTGTGATTCCCAGGAACTGGCGTTTGGAGGCATATCAACTCCAACAGTAGTGGTAGAACCTAGCCTTTGTGGCAATTGCAGATATTAAAGTATTGTGCAGCTTGAAGCAACTGGGTGCATAAAAACAGACTCCTTTTGGAATAAAACATTATCCAGACCCATCAAATATTATTCAAAACCTTCCTTGCACGACTTTCTTCAAAACAGAACAAAACCCAATAAATGTTACAGCCAAACAGTTTCACAATATCTTGTCCAAAAACATGCTCAACATATTATAAAAAATAAAATAACTTATAATTAGTGCTGACAAGCCTAGCTTTCTCTCACACAGGCTCCATTAGCCTGCCTGCATTCCAGCCCCAAAGGCTATGCAGTTCCTGGAGAGGCACCTTACTTCCACACTGGCTGGGAACAAAAGACAACAGCCACCACCCTTCCAAGATGGTGAATTTGCAATTCAGTAGCCTCCCATGTGATCTAAAGTTAAACACCTCATCAGAACTAGCAGAAAACACTAACAGTTATCAACCTATATATATATATGTTCAGTGAGCTTAATATAGAAAACCCCCATGTTAAAGCCTTCAGTAACACACAATCAGACATTCTCCATATCAGTGTCAATTAACCAATTATACTTAACACTGGCTAGTAGCCATTTTTAGCCTTTTTCTCCATAAATGTCTCTTAAAAAAATTTCTATGCCACTTTATATTTTTAAGAAAAAATTCAAAGCGGTTTACAGCATATTAAATCAATAAAACATAAATAAAACAATCTGAAGAAAGTCAAATATAGAGTATATAGTCAAAGCAGCATAACAGAAAACTAGAATATTATCTTAAAGATTTTAAAATAAAACATTACAAAGGAGGTCAACTACAGAATACGTATTTAACCTAGTAGGGCTGGGTGAGTCTGGTTGAGTCTAATTCTCTTTCAAAGCCATCCAATCATCTAAGCAATACTTCAAAGATAGCATTGAATCAATAGCAAGATTAGTTCTAGCTTGAGACAACATTCTGGAAAACGTGGAAGAAGAAGAAGAAGAAGAAGAAGAAGAAGAAGAAGAAGAAGAAGAAGAAGAAGAAGAAGAAGAAGAAGAAGATATTTACCTTTAGTTGCATTTCTTTATTTGCAAAAGCAAGTCTTCTTCAAAAGGTTTCCTTTTTGTATTTTGAAAATAGAACAGTGGTTCATTTCAATTTGTTTGGAAGGTTTCAAAGAGCACAGCTGAAAACAAAGATGTTTATGAGCACCCACCGGGTGATGTGGTTGAATGACCTGGTTTTGGACAAATGTCAAGAAGCAATCTGGTTTGATGTAGAAGCCATGCAAGAATTATATGCATGATGTGTGACTGATAAGAAGATAAAAACAGAAGAGTGCTGTTTTATAATGGCTCTGATTGCTGGCTCTATCAGCCTAGGTTTTGTGACTTTCCCAATTTTTCCAGAATGAAAGCTGCTTTATGTTAGGAATTCATGGGGCAATCCTATGCACACACTTCCCACTCAACACAGTGGAAATCACATCCTGGTAAATGTTCATAGGAATGTGCAGCTCAGAATTTAAGGCACCTTGTGTATATTATTGGCAGTAGCTATTAGCGACTATTCTGCTATGTGCAGTGAGCCATGATTTACCACACCACCTTAGCCATGTGCAATGCACTGAAATAGTTGCAATGAGAGAAAGCAAAATGTTCTACCTGAGCTCCAAATAGCTTTGTGGGATCTGTGGCTTTCAAAACAGCTTGTGGTAGTTTGTAGGGGAGTGCATTTCCTAATATGCATTTAATTGCACCCAGAAGGAATCACAGTATGAGAATGTAAGCAAGCCTTGGCAGATGATTTCTGAATAATTCTAGCATTTTTTCATGGCTGGCTCTAACAAAAGAACATGTGAGTAGCGTGTGGGAAACATATTTACTGTATTTCCTTACAAATTACAAAAAGATATATGACCTCATTCTTCTCCTGCCAATTTCCTCCCCATGTTAGTTCTCAGTCTATGTTCTTCAGCAGATTTATCACTGAGTTTAACTAATATAAACATCATTGCAATTTTGCTGTTACAGCTAGAATTCAGAAAGAAAAGCACAGCTACTAGCCAGGATGTCTGCACTTTGTCTCCACAGTTGGAGTAAGAATACCTACAAACTTGGGCTCTTTGCAGATGACCTTATGGCCACAACTCCAGACCCCATAAACACAGCAACCGCATTAACCAAAGAACGTAACACCTTCACAATGGTATCATGCCTACAGGAGAGCCCTCTTTAACAACAGAGGGACACAGAAAAGGGATGGTATCTACAATATATAAAATACTACTCCAAGACACTACAAATCCCCTCACCATGATTAAAGACCAATGGGAGCATGACATAGGGTACAAAATAAACTCCACCCAATGGTCCAAAATGTGTTCTAAACCACCATTTAAAACCAACTCAGTCTAAAGAAGAGAACTCACTCTGAAAGTTATCTATAGGTGCGTGGCGCTGTGGGTGAAACCACAGAGCCTAGGACTTGCTGATCAGAAGGTCAGCGGTTCGAATCCCCGCGACGGGGTGAGCTCCCATTGCTCAGTCCCTGCTCCTGCCAACCTAGCAGTTTGAAAGCACGTCAAAGTGCAAGTAGATAAATAGGTACCGCTCCAGCAGGAAGGTAAACGGCATTTCCGTGCGCTGCTCTGGTTCGCCAGAAGCGGCTTAGTCATGCTGGCCACATGACCCGGAAGCTGTACGCCGGCTCCCTCGGCCAATAAAGCGAGATGAGCACCACAACCCCAGAGTCAGTCACGACTGGACCTAATGGTCAGGGGTCCCTTTACCATTTACCTTTAACAGGACGGGGAAAAGGCTGTTAGGCAGACTGGAGAGCTCCCACTTCTATACATTTGTGTTGAAAGTGAAGAGATTTGAAGTTGGGCCAGCAAGCAAAGGGATGTTGTGGGCAAGACTTGTATGGACCTTTCCTCTCTCCGGCCCTCTTCAGATGAATACTTCCAGCCCTGCGTGGAGATGCCGGGGTAATTGAACCTGGAGCCTAGATGCAAACCAGACACTCTACAATCCTTCTCCTTTTAAAGGCACTTTCTGATCATTTGGAAATTTTGTAAAATACTTACTGTATTATATTCTGATCATCCAGGGAATCCCAATTGTCTCCCATCTAGATCAGGCCCACACTTGCATAGCTTCATTTGGTTTTTCGTTCCTAGAACATCCCTGGGTCAACCAGTTTGAAACACTGACTTTCACCACCCATAAGCATTTCAGTTCACGCTCTTGTTCAGCAGATTTTTATGTATCAAGGAAACCTCTTCAAGCAGCCAAACAAATAAATGAAGTCTGATACAGTTAACAACGTCTAGGAGGAAATGCCAAAAGCGGGAGGCAATCTTCCTTCCGCCTTCATAACATGATACGTATGAAGACAGATACACAGAAACAATTGTCAAGTGATTTGGAATTATGTCGCACAACTGATTCCAGCTGCTTTCTTGAGCATCGTCCAACGGCAAAGGGAAACTCTGTTCCCAGAGATAAACCCGACACTTGAAAGGCTTATGAGCAGCCTAAGGACATTACTGTAATCCCTAAGGAAGGAATCATAAAAGAAAATAATCAAAAAAATAAAGAGCTGGTCAATTAATGAAAGGAATGAAAACGCATCTGCGGTTTTAGATGGAATCTGACCACCCGCACACACAAAAGTAAAAAGACCAAGCAACGGGAGCTCACCCCGTTGTGGGGATTCGAACCGCCAACCTTCCGATCGGCAAGCTCTAGGCTCTGTGGTTTACACCACCGTGCCACCCGCGTCCCATACACCTTACACTTACAAAATTAGATTAGAAGAATAATGTGGCACGAAGTGAAATGGTGTATTGCTGCACATATTCTTAACCAAGCTTCTGTGTGGTGCCTGCAAATTATAACTATTGACCAATGATTATGCAATAGTTCTACTGATGAATCCCTATTGCACGGTTCTAATTCATTTGTTAGCTTTGTTGCCCAATTTCATCTCTGACTTTTGCTGTTGTAAGCAGCCTTACTTGGTTCAATGTCAGAACATATGTTTTTAAATAAAATAAACAAGATCTTGTTGTGCCAGTTTCTGAACATTGGAAATCATATGTTATTTTTTAAAAGCTATTTTAAAAACCCTATAAAAATATGAAAGGTTGACTTCCTTACAAAACTTACAGTACAAGTAACATTTTTTCATTAAAACTGTGTGAAAATACTGAACAGCTTGAATTTTGGATACAATACATACTAGACTATGTACATTATGGGCATATAGAATCTTGTTTTGTGGAAATTAGCTCCAAGGGAACATACTGTTTTAATTACAGCCTCTATACCAGCTCTACATCTCCTTTAAATCAGAACCAGTGAGGGGGGGGCACTAGGGGCGCCTTGGAAGATGGCAGACAATACCATCTCTCCAGCTCACACAAGGTAATTAAGAGGCTGATATGGGAGTAAATCAGCCTCATAAAACTCTTCCCGGGGAAGGGAAGATGCAGCCTCGTTCGCGGTTGCCCACAAATCACCCCCGAGTTCGAAAGAAGAAGGGGGTGAGGGCACTGAACAGAAAGCCCTTGAGTGAGCTTTGGATCTCCCGGACGCTGCTTCTGAGAGCGGCGCTAGTTGCATTACTTAAGATAAAATATTGGATATAAAAGTAATTGCACATGTTTCGAGCGAAGAAAAGGGTATATGAGCTGCTAATTAAGCCTGCCACTGAGAAGTTAAGAGTGATGGAATGGACTGTACAGAAGATAACATCAAAGAATAACAGCTATGTCGGTATGTTGAAACGGAACGGAAAGGGGGGGGGGAACTTCTTCTTCTTTTTATTATGATACTACCTAACAACCACCCCCCCTAGAAGAACTGTCACATGACTGATAGCAAGTGAGAATGGAAAATAAACTATGTGGAAATAACTAAAGGCTTTGTTTTTTGGGAAGATCCGGAAAGAAAATGAAAGACTCTCCTGTGACGCAGTTCTTAATCGGGATCCATCATTATGAGACAGACTATGTTGCGAGATTGATAGTCATAGGGGGAGGTGAGCCATTGCTGTGTTATCATGTTTGGATTGTAAGTTTGACTTGGCAAAATCTCCCCTGGAAAGACTGATTTATGGTGCAACTGGTCTGGGAAAATTAATGAGCAAATGCTTAGATTTTATTTCATCGGAACTGACAAAAATGGTGCCTGCCGCCCGAGCAGGACTTTTGGATTAGTGTGTGATGATTTACTGCAAACAAAAGACTTACCAGCTTTTTTTAAAAAAAGGAGAGAGCCTTACAAAGTTCACACAGAAACATAATAATGCTTGCCTAAACTTGCTTGTGGAAACAACTCAGAGGTTATTAAGAAGAAAAGCAATAACAACAAGAAGATTGAAAGATGGGACTTGTGAATCCAAAAGCAGCAGAAATATGAGATGATTGGACCCTTACTGAACTCGAAGCATGGGAACCCCCAACAAAAATTTAAAATTTGGCAATATATTTGGACTTTTTGATATGTATTGGTATAATTTGGAATAACTAATGTGATATGATTGGATTGTTAAATGGAAAACTTAATAAAAAATTATTTAAAAAAATAAATAAATCAGAACCAGTGAGGGCAGTGAAGGTCCTGTGTGAGTGTCTAGAGGCGGTTAGAGGATGGATGGCGGCTAACAGATTGAGGCTGAATCCTGACAAGACAGAAGTACTGTTCTTGGGGGACAGGGGGAGGGTGGGTGTGGAGGACTGCTTGGTCCTGAATGGGGTAACTGTGCCCCTGAAGGACCAGGTGTGCAGCCTGGGAGTCATTTTGGACTCCCAGCTGTCCGTGGAGGCACAGGTCAATTCTGTGTCCAGGGCAACTGTCTACCAGCTCCATCTGGTACGCAGACTGAGACCCTACCTGCCTGCGGACTGTCTCACCAGAGTGGGGCATGCTCTGGTTATCTCCCACTTGGACTACTGCAAAGAGCTCTACATGGAGCTACCTTTGAAGGTGTCTCAGAAACTGCAATTAATCCAGAATGCGTCAGCTAGACTGGTGACTGGGAGTGGCCACCGAGACCATATAACACCAGTCCTGAATGACCTACATTGGGTCCCAGTACATTTCCAAGCACAATTCAAAGTGTTGGTGCTGATCTTTAAAGCCCTAAACAGCCTCGGCCCTGTATACCTGAAGGAGCATCTCCACCCGCATCATTCAGCCTGGACACTGAGGTCCAGCTCCGAGGGCCTTCTGGCGGTTCCCTCAAAGCAAGAAGTGAGGTTACAGGGAACCAGGCAGAGGGCCTTCTCGGTAGTGGCGCCCACCCTATGGAACACCCTCCCATCAGATGTCAAAGAAAAAAACAACTACCAGACTTTTAGAAGACATCTGAAGGCAGCCCTGTTTATGTAAGTTTTTAATGTTTAATGCTGTATCATGTTTTTAATACTCGGTTGGAAGCCGCCCAGAGTGGCTGGGGAAACCCAGCCAGATGGACAGGGTAATCATCATCACCACCACCACCAGCATCATCATCATCATGATCATCATCCAGTCTTCCCCAGCTTGGTGCCCCCCAAATGTTGAGTAATACAATTCCCATCAGCCTCAGCCACCACATGTTGGGTAGGACAGATGGGAATAGCAGTTCAAAACCTCTGAATGCTGCTCTCTACTATTAACAAGGCGTCTGACATGAAACTTTTTTGTGAAAGATAAAACAAAACTTCTAAGTTACCCATTGGGCCCCTTCATTTGTTGTGTTCTGTTTTATCTTTTACCTTCCAAAAGGAAAAGATAATAGAATCTAAAATCATAATTACATACAGAATTTATTGTTTGGAAACATGGTGGTTAACTCAACACAGACAATATCCTTCTGGGGATTACAACAAGGGACAGAAAGCATTGTTACGTTGCTGATCACATCATTTTCTGGAAAGAAGATAATGACGAGCCAAGTCGTTTCTGGAAAATCAACTTGGGTCTGTAATAATATTACATTTCCCTTCCCATTTTCCCCAAAGACAGCTCGTCTACCATGACAGCTGCCTTTCATTCTCTAGCTACCGACCTTTGAACAAAAGCAAAACAAAAACAGAGTCACCTATGGAAGTAATTATAGTTACATATGCCTTCTTTTCTACTAATGTAGAATCATTAAATGAATCCTTTGAAAATGAAGCAACTCTCAGACAGAGGTCACTGAACAAATATGGAGAGGTTTTTGGAAAAGCAGCCAATTTGCGGTTACTATGACATCAGCACCTGGCACTGAAAGAAGGAAGGCTGACTTCTTTCTTTCAGCAAAAGCGTTGCAACACAGATTTTATCTTTGTCCATAGGGTGCAGCTGCTAATCTCAGAACAAAAGCTTTCCAAAGCTTAGAACTACTAGAGCTGGAAAAAAATATCTTGGCTCCCAGACTGTTCCTAAGCCCTTTTTATTTAATGCATACACAGGTAAGACGCTGACAGATCCATACATTATATTCTAGTCACATTAGACACATTTGCCAGCATCCAAATATCTGAGAAACTCATTTCAAGAGAGCTTTTGACAGGTTTAGACAGCGCCTTCCAACGCCGCCTGCTGAACAGCTTTTAGAACTGAGGGGAGATTCAAAGCAGTTTGGAATATTGCGTAGGAAAAAAAGTTCAAAGTTATGAGGACATTCTAACGGGGATTGCACAAACAGTTCTTTTGATTACTGATCTAAGTGTTTTTATTCATTCCACATTAATAGTTTCAAGAAATGAGAGTAGTATTGAATACTCCTATTTGGGAGTGGAGTACTCCTATTCATAAAATGCTGCAATGTGGAGTACTCTTATTCGGGGTCCCTGCAGCTATGCATTTTTACAGAATGCATCATTCCACACCGCCTCCCCACAAGTGTCAGTCAGCCTTCCTTGCCCACTGAGCATGCCCAGTTTTTATTGGGCTGTTTATGGTTTGCCTCCCCCATTGGTCCCTCCCCCCTAAAGTTGTTTGTAGTTTTACAAATCCCAAACCTCCTGATACCCGCCTCTTGTATATGGACAGTGCCATTTTGGCTACCAAAGGATCCTCACTCAGTGGAATGAATTAGATAAAAGTAAATAGGATTAAGTAAGGAATACGTCCTGTCCCATCTTCTTCAAAGCTATTTAAAGGCCCAAACAACTAATGATGGTGCCTGACCTGGGAGCCCCAATAACGTCTAGAGTAGAAGACATAATTTCAAGCGCCAAAGAGATTTGTGGGCCCCTTTCTTCTGCCTGCCATTTCCCCTTCCCAATCTCACTTCCATACATCACTACTGGGAAAACCATGGTTTTAACTATATGGACTTTGTCGGCAAGGTGATGTCTCTGCTTTTTAAGATGCTGTCTAGGTTTATCTTTGCTTTTCTCCCAAGTGAGAGCTGGACCATAAAGAAGGCTGATCGCCGAAGAATTGATGCTTTTGAATTATGGTGCTGGAGGAGACTCTTGAGAGTCCCATGGACTGCAAGAAGATCAGACCTCTCCATTCTTAAGGAAATCAGCCCTGAGGGCTCACTGGAAGGACAGATCATGAAGCTGAGGCTCCAATACTTTGGCCACCATGAGAAGAGAAAACTCCCTGGAAAAGACCCTGATGCTGGGAAAGACTGAGGGCACAAGGAGAAGGGGACGACAGAGGACGAGATGGTTGGACAGTGTTCTCGAAGCTACCAACATGAGTTTGACCAAACTGTGGGAGGCAGTGGAAGACAGGAGGGCCTGGCGTGCTCTGGTCCATGGGGTCACGAAGAGTCGGACACAACTAAACGACTAAACAACAACAACAGCCCCTTCTAGCTCTGTACTTTTCTCCCAAACTAGCTCAATTCCAGTGTCAGAGCCTAGTTGAAGGGATAAAAGACCTGTGAGGATAAGATAGGTGAGGGAGCAGAGGGCTTCACACCCCTGGCCTCACATCCCTTTGGAAGAGCAATATTTGAAGGCATTGGCTTATCATCGTCCTATTTAGTTTGGGTCTAAGAAATCACAATCAGGAATATCGGAAGCTTCCTTATACTGAGTCAGATCAATGGTTTATCAAGCTCAATACTGTCTACACGGACTGGCAGTGGCCCTCTAGGGTTTCCAACAGGGACCTTCCCAGTCCTTCCTGGAGGTGACTTGGACTGAACATGGGGCTTACTTCATGCAAGGCCAACGCTCCACCACTTTAAGAGCCTACTAGATGAGCTATGGCCCTTCTGACATACCTTCTGCTTCTGCAAGGCCCAGCCTTATTTCTGACTAGTGTGAGGAGCCTCAAGCAGCAGATCTGAGAGGTAAATTAACTGGCAACAATTTGCAGTTTATTTCATTAATATATATTTTTACCACCATGGGAAATTACATCAGGCTTTCCTGCCTCTGCCAGCAAAATGTCTTGGGTGATTTTTGTTTTCATCCAAAAGGTTTCTTGATATATTGGAGCAGATTACTGAGCCGTTGGCTTGTTTTTATGCTAAAAGAAGAACATTTTGCCCTTTAGGATTTGGTTGCAATATATCCCCTTGCTGATCTTCTCTTCCAACATTTATGCAGGCACACTCCTCCCGCAATCGCGACAACCAGAGCCACAGGAATGAGTGCCAAGTACCAAGACGTATCACATTCTATAAAAATAAAATAAAAGTTGGTGTCAAGCTTTGCAAAGCCTAAATAAAAAAGTAGGGGTGTTATTTCATAAAGCCCACATATTTCAAATGGAGTATTGAATTCCCAGAAAGGTCATATGACATTTGGGGAAGAAAAATGGAAGAAACTAAGTTAAAATGTTTAACAGCATAAAAGAAGAGCAGCTCTGCTAAATCTGGGGAAATACCATATTGGCCTGAATATAAGCCTCACTCCCCCCCCCCCCCCAATTCAGAAGGGAGAGAGCGAGGAAGAGGAAAGGCCGCCAGCAACACAGTGCGGCTGCCCCACCCCCCACCCCCAGTATGCAGCCAGAAGCAGTGAGGAAGGGAGCGGCTTATATTCAGGTATTTTTTCTTTTTTTCTTCCCCCCCTCCAATTTTAAAGGTGCGGCTTATATTTGGGTGCAGCTTACATTCGGGCCAATACGGTATAATCTTGCCCAATATCCCATTTCCAAGGGAGGCCAGCCATATTTGAAGAAAGTGGATAGGGAGTTCCTTGATCCCTCTTTCATAATACAGTGTACCTCAGGTTACGAACTTAATTTGTTCCAGAGGTCCGTTCTTAACCCAAAACTGTTCTTAACCTGAGGCGCGCTTTCACTAATGGGGCCTCCTGCTGCCGCCGCGCTGCGGCTGCGCGATTTCCATTCTCATCCTGGGGCAAAGTTCGCAACCCGAGGTACTACTTCCGGGTTAGTGGAGTTTGTAACTCGTGGCATTTGTAACCCGAGGTACCACTGTACCTCGTGGAACCACTCTCTCTTAGCCCAACAAACACCCTTATGCTGTCCGAGAATTGTTCCATGTAGCCAAATGCTGTCTACACTGACTGACAGCGCCCCCCAGCCTTTCAAACAAGGGGTTAACCCTAGCCCTATCTTGAGTTGGAAGAATTAGATATTCTCTTTGCAGTTACCAACGCAGCCATGATGCGCAATCAGGTTCTCAACCCTGGTAACATCTTGCAGAGCTGAACCATACATTAACAAGTAGGGCAATAATAGTATTCGTACACAGACACATACCTTGTTGCTTTACTTGTGCTGCACGTATTTCATGCCCGAGACTATTATGGGCAACGCATGTGAAGTCTGTATTGAAGTCAGCTTCTTTCACAGGGTCAAAAATCAAGGGCACCTCAATGTAATTTTCATCATTTTCTACAAGTTCCCTAAAACAAGGAAACAGTAATTTATAGGATCACTTTTTAAAAAAATTGATAGCATTTCAAGAACACTGTAATTTGATTTTATTTTTTTTAAGTCTAGCATTGTGTGGCGGGTGGGTGGCGAGGTGCATAACTATGGGCACAGCATTTTATAGCACATGGGAATACGTTCATTTCACTGCAACACCCTGATTTTGAATATTTTGTATTCAAAATAGTAATAGTAAGAAAAGTGGGTTTGACAGGATCTCAGTTGTAATGCAGTTGTTAGTGTATCAGGGGCCTTCCAGACTGCAACCAGGGTGTTGGCATGCTTAAAC
The DNA here is from genome assembly GCF_964188315.1 of Podarcis muralis. Classification (NCBI taxonomy): domain Eukaryota; kingdom Metazoa; phylum Chordata; class Lepidosauria; order Squamata; family Lacertidae; genus Podarcis; species Podarcis muralis. The sequence goes on along the minus strand of NC_135658.1, from coordinate 76,008,438 downwards.
TTTTTGGATTTCCCCCAGGAAGGAAAAATACAGATTCAATGGGAGGGAATGTGGGCTGCCATTTTGTTGCCAACAACATCATATGGACCCTGCAAAACACTTGCATGTAGGAGGAGCACCAATCCCACAATAACCACCTGTCTGGAAGCACTTTCAGACTAAAACCAGGACCATGCAGATTCATATTCTCATTCAGCCACGAAGTATACTATGGTGACTGAATCTGCTTGGAATGCGGCTTAAAGGTGAAAATATAATAAATGATGTAGAGAGGAAGCTCCAACCCAAGATAGGAAAAGAGGTATTAGGGACCTCATAGCTACTATAAATAAATTAAGATTTGCAGGGCCTGGTGAACTTCATCCAAGAGTACTAAAAGAACTCGCAGATACAGTCTCAGAGCCTCTGTCTATAATCGTTGAAAATTCTTGGCAAACAGATGAAGTCCCCATGGACTGGAGGCATTAAAAAAGGGAGCGGGAAGAGGAACCGGGAAATGACCGACTGGTCAGCTTGACATCAATACCAGGAATGGTTCTGGAACAGATAATTAAACAGTCTGTCTGTGAACACTTAGAAAAGGATGTTGTGATTACGAAGAGCCAGCATGGGTTTCTCAAAAGCAAATTATGCCGGACTGATCGTATTTCTTTTTTTTTTTATAGAGTTTCAGACTTGGTGGATCAGGGGAATGCTGGGGATGTAGCACATCTTGATTTCAGTAAGGCTTTCGACAAAGTCCCCCGTGATATTCTTGTGGAGAAGCTGGTGAGCTAAATGATGTTACAGTTAGGTGGCTAGCTGGAGGTGATGCCAAAGTGAAGTGTAAGTAAAAAGGTAAAGGGACCCCTGACCTTTAGGTCCAGTCGTGGCCGACTCTGGGGTTGCGGCACTCATCTCGCTTTATTGGCAGAGGGCGCCGGCGTACAACTTCCGGGACATGTGGCCAGCATGACTAAGCCGCTTCTGGCGAACCAGAGCAGCGCACGGAAACGCCATTTACCTTCCCGCCGGAGCAGTACCTATTTATCTACTTGCACTTTGACGTGCTTTCGAACTGCTAGGTGGGCAGGAGCAGGGACCGAGCAACGGGAGCTCACCCCGTCACGGGGATTCGAACTGCCGACCTTCTGATCGGCAAGTCCTAGGCTCTGTGGTTTAACCCCCAGCGCCACCTACGTCCCTTGAAGTGTAAGAGAACTACACAAAAATGGTCGGCCTCATATTGAATTGGGATGGGAGGAGACACAGAGACGCTTCCTTCTCATTGCTGAATCCAAAGCTATGGCAGGGCGGTAGTGGCTAGAAACCAAACAGAGGAGCAAGATCTGTTAATGCTGTGAGCCTTTTCATCTTGTGTATATATGTGTAAATAGAACCACATATCCCAAAGATACTGCCATCTCAAGTGACCTCCATTTTAAAGAAACTAAACCCAAGGTATGTGTTGGCACCTCTCACTGCTCAGAGATGGGGGTGAGCGTAATAATACTTACTGACGTTCTCCTTCTGTAACTCTGCCCTTTTGATAAAGCCTACCAATGTAAGTCTTGTTGGCTAGCCACCAAACCTCAGTATAAAAATGGCTGCTTTCTCCAGTAAGCACTTTGCATATCATTGTCAGTCGAGAACCTAGTTTTAAAAGGAAACATGGAAGTAAGAACAAACAAATGTTGAGTACTATGTTGAGCAATAATGGATATCACCACTCCTTAATTCTTAAGTCTTCTGAAGAGCTCAATACATTCTTATTTCAGCTGACATTCAATGGCCAGGATTAAGTAGGTGAATTTTTGTTTTTATTGCATGCCCTTTGTTTTAATTGTTACCAAATCAGACTCCTTGGGAAAGGTATGTTAGAAACTGAACTAAATAAACCAATAAGTCTACCCAGAGAAGCAATTAGTCATTATTTATCATGTAAATAAATGTAAATGCTTTTAGTAAAACAGGTGGAAGAAGAAAATACAATTCTCACACCACTTCTTCTGGAGTCTGATTACCTATGGACACTTAAAGTGTTGCAAATGTCTTGGTTTTTGGCCCACTTCCAATGCAAATATTGGGCATCCAGTTCAGCACTTGGCATACGCCAGTCAAATATTGTCGTTAAACACCGCATGGTGCCAGCAATGCCACGGTATAGACAGCAGCTTACAATTTTCATATATTTGTAAGATTTATATTCCACTTTTCATCACCAAGAAATTCAGGGTGGGTCACAACAAAAGAAATGTATCACCATTATAAGAGAACAAAGAAGACACTCATGGTGAGTTCTAGCACCTCTTTTTTCTAGGAAAATAGCACTGAATGTCCTAATAAAAAGAATGCTTTAAAAATAGGTAAAAGGTAAAGGGACCCCTGACCATTAGGTCCAGTCGTGACCGACTCTGGGATTGCGGTGGTCATCTCGCTCTATAGGCCGAGGGAGCCAGCGTTTGTCCACAGACAGCTGGTCATGTGGCCAGCATGACTAAGCCGCTTCTGGCGAACCAGAGCAGCACACAGAAATGCTGTTTACCTTCCCGCCAGAGCAGTACCTATTTATCTACTTGCACTTTGATGTGCTTTCAAACTGCTAGGTTGGCAGGAGCTGGGACCAAGCAACGGGAGCTCACGCCGTCGTAGGGATTTGAACCGCCGACTTTCTGATCAGCAAGTCGTAGGCTCTGTGGTTTAACCCATACTTGAGCATTATTTGGCGACATTTGACCAAGCCTTTTTTGACCAATCATCCAGCCTAGTAGGGGAACCAAGAAATAGGTGGATCAGCTCTAGAGCATTGCAATAAACAACTACCACACTCCAGAGCAGCTAACAAGGATCTAATAGAATCAATAAAATGCAACCGACCCCAACAATCTCAAGGCAAAAGTGACGGATAATTGTCCTGGCTGAGTGAAATACCTCCGGCATCCCCTGGATGAGCAACAAGAGCCCACAGAAGCAACATTTCCCAGAGATGCCTGAAGCCTCAAAATAAAAACACTTATTTAGTCAACATCCCAAAAAGAGGAGTTGGAAGAGATCCTGGTGGCCTAGTGAGTTTTTGAGCAGCGTCTGAACAGCTTCTTACAGAATTAAAACAATAAGAGTCAAGCTTGTTTAGCTGATGACCCTTTCTATTTATGCTAGCCAGCAACATGCGGCTTAACCACATCCTTCTTGACTAAGGCAAACATTCCAATAGCCTAGAATAGCATGAGTCACTGTACTTGTTTGCACATGGAATATTTTATTGCTGCAGAGAAGTTTTTGGTTTTTTTAATGACATTTGCTGGATCTCATTCAAAAGCACGGTATCAGCCGGAGATGGCCCTGTCTTCAAAGGGCATTAGGTACAAAATATCCTTCTCCCATGAAGACACAATAAAAATATGTGCTTTGTTTGAAAGGAAATCACTTTCAAACTCGTGCAAATATTTACCAATACCGATCACTTCCTCAACGCTTTTTTTTTTTTTTTTTTGCAAATATGCCAAGTTAGACTTGAGAACACAGTGAACCCTTTGATACATACCATCTGCACTTGTCCGAATGATTACCAAGATGCAAGAAAATTACACATGTTGTTGTAAAATTGTCTGACTGGTGATACAATTTGTTTATAATTAATACAATTTTTTTTTTTTAAGATGAAAAAACAGCCTAGATTTAGTGACAACAGAGGCCAGCCTAGAAACCTACTGCCTATCGATTGCAGAGGTCATGTTGACATCCTCATTTCCTTCTACATTTGAAGACTTGCTCACACAGAATCCATGGTAGCTCACTAGGCTAGGCCCCAGACCATGAGGTTCTTGGTTCAAATTACCCAGAGTCCCTGTAACTTGCATCAATTCTTTTTAGGACCACTTGTATATGTGACCACAAGCAAACATCTCAGATCAGGTTCTGGGCTCCATATCCCTGCCAGCTTTTGACCTCTAGGTTGCCACAATGTGTTATATACATGTGGCTGCCTCTGAAGATGGTTCAGAAACTTCAGCTGGTACCGAATTCAGTCGTTGCTTACCAGGGCAAGATGGTATGAGCATATACAGTGGTACCTTGGGTTACAAACACTTTGGGTTACAAACACTTCAGGTTACAGACTCCGCTAACCTGGAAGTAGTACCTCGGGTTAAGAACTTTACCTCAGGATGAGAACAGAAATCGTGTGGCAGCGGCACAGTGGCAGCAAGAGGCCCCATTAGCTAAAGTGGTATCTCTGGTTAAGAACTGTTTCAGGTTAAGAATGGACCTCTGGAACGAATTAAGTTCTTAACCCGAGGTACCACTGTAATGTCAATCATGGCCTGACTGAAGTGGCTGCCAGTTAGTTTCCAGGTCTGATTCAAAGTGCCATTTTTGATCTATGAAGCCTTAAACTGCTCAGGACTGCAATACTTCAAGGACCGAAGCGGCCTTTTCTGAGGTGGCCCCTTGCTTGTGGAAGACTCTCCCCAGGGAGCCTTGACTGGTGCCTTCATTACATATCTTTAGGGTCCAGGCAAAAATATTCCTCTTCTCCCAAACCTTTGGCTAATTAAACAATATATAGCCTTTTAAAACTGCTCCGGAGGGGGGGGGGCAGACAGTATTGTTTTCTTTTGTTACTACAGTATGCATTTCGGTGTTGTAGTACTGTAAACTACCCTGTGATCCTCAAATGAAGGGCAATATAGAAGTTTAATAAAAATAAAAAGATTTTGGTAGGAGGTCTGGTGAAAACCTTTAATGATGTGAGGGGGGCGCTTTTCCATTTCTTTCGCAAGACTGGTTTATCCAAAGAGCACACACATTCCTACATTTCCGGAATAGCTGTTAAACAGAAGAAATAAGTGTTCCATATTGATGACTTTTCCCCAAGCATATAGAACACTCTTTTCTGCACTACACAAATGTCATCTTTTTTTTCTACTTCAAGTGTCATGCATAGGTTCTCACAACGATATGGACCATATCTTTGACACCATGGTAGAGGAACAAAGTGCCAGGACTTTTTAAAGTGTTGTCCAAAGAAGAAAGGGGCCCCGTTTCTCGAGTCCAAGCAACAAAATGTCTTGGAAATTGTAGTTTGATGAGGGTGACCTGCTAAAAGCTCTAACACCTAGACCCTTAAAGGTAAAGGTACCCCTGCCCGTACGGGCCAGTCTTGACAGACTCTGGGGTTGTGCGCCCATCTCACTTAAGAGGCCGGGGGCCAGCGCTGTCCGGAGACACTTCCGGGTCACGTGGCCAGCGTGACAAAGCTGCATCTTGCGAGCCAGCGCAGCACACGGAAACGCCGTTTACCTTCCCGCCAGTAAGCGGTCCCTATTTATCTACTTGCACCCGGGGGTGCTTTCGAACTGCTAGGTTGGCAGGCGCTGGGACCAAGCAACGGGAGCGCACCCCGCCGCGGGGATTCGAACCGCCGACCTTTCGATCGGCAAGCCCTAGGCGCTGAGGCTTTTACCCACAGCGCCACGCGCGTCCCACCTAGACCCTTACACCACCGCTAGACAGAACTTCAGTTTCAAAAGATCCCTGGATAAGGAGAATTAGAGCCAAAAACCTATTTTCCTGTATTCAAGTTGCTCTTGTTCCATTTGTTTTAAAATACATGGAAGCCGCAGGTGGTTGAGTGGTCACTATGTCCCGCCAGCTGTTTGTTCAATCAAAATCACACCATTCTGGTTTCTGCCCAAGGAACTGGCAAGGAAAAGGTTCAGCTCCTCCATTCCCTTCTTCAGTTTTGAAGACATGAAGGAACAAGGGGGGCAGGGGGTAGAATCATGACAGGACACATTATGTGTAAGTTTGGTTTGGCCCGGTTGGCAAAAGGCTGAATTGTGGATACTCCTCAGGATGCAACAGACATCATTAGTTCTGCCACAATTATAGCAAAGTCAGTAAAGCCACCATTAGCTGTTATTATGGTTGGAACGACTGTAGTACTAAAACCCACTGGTAAGAAATTTAAAACTGAGTTATAATTCTTATTTTGTAACATAATGGTACTTTGTTTTCAGAAACTACTTGACTAAATTGTTGGCCTTACCGAGACCTGCTAATGTAACCTTTTCATTTGGGTAGACAATCACAGGTCGGCTTCTCTTCTTTTGGCCTAGTGAGAGTTTAGAGAAAAGATGTTGCAGAGAATTACATCTGCTTTTCTGATACAGCAATAGTTTATTTACCAGGATAAAGAAATAACTTCTCTCAAAAGAATAAGGCACGGCTGAAATGTAACTGTCATCACCAGAATGAACATCGACCAGAATTCCAGTGCGTTCAGAGATCTTGTCTCTCTCTCTTTCCTCTCTCTTTGCTCTGTGAAATTTTCAGAGGTTCTCAGCTTGTTTAAAATAAATTGAAATGAGGGAAGAATGTGCAGTTCTTACATTGATCTGAAAACACATTAAGCACACTACCACCCCCTGCTGGTCAGCCTGACTAACAGGTAAATTAACATATATTTCTACATTTATTTAACAGAGCAGCAGACAAAGAAACCTGTACAAATTTAAAAATAAAAAGGGGAAAGTGAGATAGATGTATTTATCTACCCTTTCCCACTATTAGTTAAATATTGCATTCCCCGAGCTAATGGAAATCACCTCCCAGGGCTCTCTTTTGGCATAAATTACTCGGTTTTGCAAGCGGAGGCATTTAAGCCACAAGCATTCTACCTCCCACAAAGGCTGCGAATTCCTCACACTTCCACTGGCCACTAGCCAGCGATCTTAGTTCTCTTCTGAAACTATTTCAAGCTCTTATCGGAAGCAAATAGCTGGAATGTTGTGCTGGATAAGCTCGGGGCTTTAGCAATTGGCAGTTGCAATGATGAGAAAGAGTAGGAGTCTTTTCTTTCGCTGCCAAAATACATCCCAGGAAAGCTGTTTAGAGTCAGGACATGCATATTCCGTGCATCTGCAGTTGGGCAACTTTTCTGACCCTGAGGGAGACATTCTTTTGACCTCAACAGAAGAGTGTTTTGGGCTGTGACGATACATGGGGAGAAGAGGGTTACCCATTTCCTTCACATCGGTGACCCCATACAAGAAAATTCAGCCCCACACAGGAGACTCAAAAATACAGTGGTACCTCAGGTTACAGACGCTTCAGGTTACAGACTCCGCTAACCCAGAAATATTACCTTGGGTTAAGAACTTTGCTTCAGGATGAGAACAGAAATCGTGCGGCGGCAGTGAGAGGCCCCCTTAGCTAAAGTGGTACTTCAGGTTAAGAACAGACCTCCAGAACAAATTAAGTTCTTAACCCGAGGTACCACTGTAGCCTTCTTTTGGTGACAACAGAGAACTGTTTTCAAGTCTCAATAACTCCCTGTGGAGCGGTAAGGGGCTAGATGGGGAGGCCCCATGGCTCGCATCTGGTCCATGGGGCATAAGTTCTCCACCTCTGGTCTAAACTGACTGGCAATGGCTCTCCAGGTTTGCAGTCTTTTCCTGCCTTGCATAGAAATGCCACAGATTAAACTTTATTATTATTATTATTATTATTATTATTATTATTATTATTATTATTATTTCGTTTGCATAGCTTGTGTTCTGAGCAATGACTCCTTGCTACGCATATTTCAACAATATGCACATTTGTATAATTGATCCATGTGGAAAATTCAAAGTTTACTTCATGCCAAATTTGTATTTTTTTAAGCAAAAGAAAGTGGATCATCTGTATGTACAGTCCTGCTCATCATTGCGTACTTTAGTAGTTCAAGAGTAAGCATTACCAGTAAGTGTTTCTAACCGAATGGTCCTGGTGATGTTATATTGTCCCGCTTCGTGCCGAAATGTCAGCTGACAAGTATAGTAGCCTGAATCATCCAAGGACACAGAGTTTATGATGAGATAATTTGTGCCCTTCAAAACAGCAAATTTTTTATTGTCAATGTCCAAAGGTATTGAGTCCTAGAAACAAAAAAACAAAAGTACACAAATAAAATGGGCAGCCGAGCATTTAGTAGCGAAATACAATGCTTCAGTGCCAAGAAGTCTTAAGGTGATTTTTTTCCAGTGAATTCTTAATGTCACTGAGCTAGTTTAACATCCATTGATGGCATTTTGGAAAGGCCATGAAACACTGGGAAGACTTTGCAGCAGGGGTCTGATTCCTGACAGATTCCAAAGCAGAAAAGTGCCTCAAATAAGCTTTTTATACACAATGTCCACACAAAGCTTAAATGCCACTGTTTATTACTGTGTACATGAGCACAGAGGATCTTACAGTAAGCACCAGACTCACACCTTCCCCCCCCCTTCTCCCCCCACAGAGTTGGAATAAGAGTTATTTTCATTTCCCACGAATCCTGGTTTATTACATTCAAACCAAGGGCAGTGGTTTAAAACAAGCTCTGACCAGTTTAAAAACAGGCCAATTTAAAAAACAAACAAACCATGGATTATGAAGCTGGCTTCCTTAACTAAGCAGGGTTTGCAAGTGTGACTATTTGGTTTACACTTTGACTCTCTTCAGTTTCCGTGTGGTGCCAGGAAAGGAGAGAGCTCTTTGTTAAAGTCTTGCAATAAGCCACATGGTTACACAATAATGACTAACTGTTGTAGTGGCAGCGTAAGTGGAAAATTCCATATTGTATTGATCAACCAAAGATAGATTAAATGAGGACAAGCCTCCGTTTCTGGTCCATATCACTTTCACATGTGTTCACCCAAAAAACTTTTCCATCCCATATGTGCACTACTGTTTTATTTATTTAGTTATTAAAAATCTGAACAAAAATCAACATTTGGGTGCTTATTCTTAACTGCATTTTCTCTTAAAACATGCATTTTGTTTTCTCTCCGGATATGTATCTTTAAACATGTTCTGATCATTTATATTGAACCGAAAATTATGCCAACAGCATCTGGAGAAGTGTGAGATCTGACGGGCGTGTTCTGATCCACACATTAGTCAGTCCAGGAATTGCAGATTAGGTCAGTTCATATCAGAATGAGCAATGATCAAATTCCTCAGGCAAACCTGATCAAAATGGTTCTCCATCACAAAATCAACTTGGCACGATTCCAGAATAACTTTGTAAAAGGATATTGTGATCCTGGGCTCCACTTTCCATTATTGGCCAGACACTATTATCACTAAATAAAAGCTCATGGTCTAGTCAGTTGCTGACAGACCTGGTTTCTGGTGAAAGGGCTATAAACTACAGATAAATTTAGCAGGGCTCTGCAGGATTTCAGAACTACTGCCCTCCAGTTACCAAGTCATTAGTGTCAAAATTAAATGTGCACCATGTGCACATTCATAATTCAATAAAATTTACACGTGGAAAATGGTTTGATTAGAATTTGGACAGAGTGGATGGCTTTAATCAAGAAAAAAGGAGGAAATTAGTTTTGGTGAACTAAATTAAGTGCTGGGCAGTTCCAAAAGAATAAAATATCCTCAGGCTTTGGACTCACCTTAGCATGGTTCTCTTGGATCAGAACTAATGTTGTATCTAGTCTAGCATTCTGAGTCTAACATGCTTCTGGACATAACCAAGGCACAATGGCAACAACCTTTTCTTTTGGCATCAGTATCTGATGTTCAGGGCTATGCTAAGGTTACCAGATTTTTTCCAATGAATCCAGGGACACTTTTCAGCTTCAGTAGGAATGATAGGATTTTGTATGGGGAATGATTTGTAAATCCGGGGACTGTCCCCGGGAAACAGGGACATCTGGTAACCTTAGGCTATGCTGCCTCTGAACATAAAGAACATTTGGTTTTTTGAAAGAAGAAAAAGTTCACGATGGACCTCTTCTTTGTGAAAACAGCTTGTCATCTTAAATGCAAGTATTCTACAAACAAAGCAACCTAATGAAACTTTCAGGCTATTGTATCAAAGCTTTAACTCAAGAGCACATCTTCAGCACATCTAATCTAAGGTCCTTTTTCAAAGCTACAGCTGATTAATCTGATCCTGGTTAATTTATGTCCCTTGAGATGTGGTTGAACTACAGCTCCCATAATCCTGGACCCCTGGTCATGCCAGCTGCAGATGGTGGAAATCTAGCAACATCTGGAGGACCATAGCAGCCCCGTCCCTGGCCTTAGCAGAGTTGGCCACAATTCAACTAAGATGCCAATTCAAATGAATGGGCTTAGGCATGTCATAGCATAGGACCCTGTGCAATCTCTACCATGCTGTCAACGTCTTATATTATTCTGCCTTTCGTTCTGAGTGCAGTGCAGATGATAGTCCCTTGTGGGTTTGGATACTGGAAGTAAAAGTTCAAATTCCCAAACTGCCATGAAGAAATTACCCATAATAATACCTTGTACCATTTGAGTTCGTAGTTTGTATTCTTTTGTACAAAGCTCGCCAAGGCCGGACAGACAACCTTTCCAGGACTAAATGTGAAGGCCTTCTGGAGATAGGAAATATTTCGAACAGCGCTTTTCTCCACAACTGTGAGATGAACAGACACATCAGCACAGTAAGAAGAATTCCTGTAGGCGGAGGGCAAATGGGCAGGGGGAGAGAAGAAGAAGCACGCCATTCATACACAACAAGGGGAGATTTATCATTGCCCCATAACCCACCATTGCTTTTTATTATTCAGATTTAACCATTTTGAACAATTAAGTACACACAGGACACTAAAATCACCGCCCTCTGAAAAAGCATCTGAAAAAGAGGCTGAGGGAACACTCCACAAGGGAGGGTGTTTGAAAAATGGGTGAGGGACTGCCAGCTCTGCAGGCAAGGGGTGACATAACTGGGCTCCTGAGCCCCACAGGGGTGCTGCAGAAAGAATGTACAGTGGTACCTCGGGTTAAGAACTTTGCTTCAGGATGAGAACAGAAATCGTGCCCTGGTGGCGCAGCAGCAGCAGGAGGCCCCATTAGCTAAAGTGGTGCTTTAAGTTAAGAACAGTTTCAGGTTAAGAACGGACCTCCGGAACAAATTAAGTTCTTAACCAGGGGTACCACTGTAGCTGGTCAAGGGATCTGTGGACTCAGAAAGGCCGAAAACCTCTGCCATATGATGTCAGGACTCGGGAGTTGTCCTGCTTCCTCTTGTGAGCTAAACAGCCAGAACTGAAAATCTGCCTTATTGACTTCAGTATAAAAGGGATCAATAAAGCTATCAGCTGACTTGCACTTAAATGGCAATCTTGGTGAAAATAGGAGAAGCCCAGGTGTTTGAGGGGTACCGATATTGGCAGCACAAGTTTGATCAGGCTGCAGGAATAGGCAGATAACCTTCAGAACAATCCAGTGGCCCTTTCACCAGTGTAAGTGTCACAGAGATAGGATTCACATCAATGCAAGGGCCATTGGGTTGCCATTTAGATGCTGTATAATAGATATGACCTATGACTCCTATGGAGAAACTGCCATGGATACTGGGGACTCAGCTTTGCAGCTGCAAATATAATGCTTTAAGTGTGTTTTAAGAGCATTATACAAATGTGGCACTAGATGGCAATGGTGAGCTTATGGCAAATTCAATATATATTTTCAAAACGTTTTTTTAAAAAAAGCATTTTCGCAGCGTTTTATATGTGTGCGTCTAGATTCCACCAGGGTGTAAGCAAGGAGCAATGCACACTTTGCGTTCCATTGATTTGGTTGTTGTTTTGTTTTGTGTGGAGGGTCTGATGAGGAATTTATGCAGTTGGAAAAATCTGCTTAAAAAACAAATAAACAGTCCTGTAATGCAAAGCCACCATTGAATACAGCTGTGTTGTTGTGTGTTGTTATTTAAAAGCTAGATTAAACATTTAAAATATTTTATCTGAGGCAGAAGAGAAGCCAAGGTCACCAACTGCAGAGAGTATGGATTTTTTTCACTGATGGGGGCCCTTCTTTGGTGTAATGTTTGAAATAGCCCCAGGTTTGTACATTGTCTAAAAGATCCAGCTATATTGATGTGCTATATACAATTCTGGTCTATCTTAATTCTTTTTTTCTCTCTTTTTAAAAAGTAATTGTATGACTGATTTTATGCTGTTCATCACCATATATTTTTTCTTAATATTGGTGGAATATAAGTTAGTTTGCACATAGATTTTCTGTCCTTAGAAGCCCTGACAAAATTGTTGTTTACGGTTCCTTGAGCAAAAGCTGTAACTATTAAACCAGCCTACATTTGTGATAGGGACGCGGGTGGCGCTGTGGGTTAAACCACAGAGCCTAGGACTTGCTGATCACAAGGTCAGCGGTTCAAATCCCCGCAATGGGGTGAGCTCCCATTGTTCAGTCCCTGTTCCTGCCAACCTAGCAGTTCGAAAGCATGTCAAAGTGCAAGTAGATAAATAGGTACCGCTATGGCGCGAAGGTAAATGGCGTTTCCATGCACTGCTCTGGTTTGCCAGAAGCGGCTTAGTCATGTTAGCCACATGACCCGGAAGCTGTACGCCGGCTCCCTCAGCCAATAAAGCGAGATGAGCGCCACAACCCCAGAGTCGGTCACGACTGGACCTAATGGTCAGGGGTCCCTTTACCTTTACCTTTTTATTTGTGATAAAGGGAAGTCCTTTGCAACCTGAGGACCGGGCTGAAAAAGGTGTATGTTGTTCGGCTCATGATTACTTGGCAAGGAACTGCATCTTGGATTTTTCATTCGCACATAATATCTTCCAGATGAATTTGCTTGTGGGATTAATATAGAGGCATTATAATGGAAATGACATTATGAAAGAAAACGACATCAGCCGCTGACTTTTTCACCGAAAAAATCATTTACATATCCTCTGCAATAAGTGACCTCTTTCTGCACGTATGCCAGTCCCCCTGAGGTTTACACTGGAAGTCTTGCATACTTTTCATTGCACATGTCTCTTTCCACTCAGTGCAGTAACTTCTGGTATTAAGTACATTGCAACACCACAGGACACTTGAGCACATCTGTGTTTCTCTACCTTGGGACACTTTTCTGTCTGTGCAAGACTGCTAAAATATTGCACAGAGGTAGTGTAAGAGCTGTTTCGTCACTATCAGGCTCAATAGCATCAGTATCACTCTCAGCAGAGATAATTTATTTTTGGGGGGACATCTTTTCTGTTTATTAGCAATGACCAATGTAAGACATTTGAAAATACAAGCCCATCCCCTTCCATCTTCCGTTTCTTACTGGAGGGCTAAATGTGATCGAAATTCCTTGCAGATGTCACTTTTAGCCATTGACTGCTACAAGGATTACACAAATCCAGATGTTCAAACAGGTGGCAACAGGTGGGACCACAAGAGACCAGTTGTGTCCACTTTCTGCACTCTAGACAGGCTCCCTATTCTAAACACATGCCCTGAACAGACATCACGGACAGTTTAAGGCCAAACCCTGCCAGCTGCTGGTGCCTATCGCCCATGAAGTGGTTTTTTAATTACTTCTTCCGCTTTTTAACAAAATGCAGACACTGAGGCTATAACTTGAGGAGGAAAATTGATGCCGTGGAGGGGAGGTTTCTTGACCTTCCCTTTCCTTGAGCCATTTTCAATAAAAATCACACCCATAAAGATGGAAAGTGTACGTTAGGCTGCCACAAGGCTTCTGCCTGGCTACTTGCATTCATCAAGCCCAGAAGGAAGCTTCTCTTTTCCAACCCCATATCGTGGACTATTCATTAAGTAAAGGTACAGGGACCCCTGACCATTAGATCCAGTCGTGGCTGACTCTGGGGTGGTGGCGCTCATCTCACTATATTGGCTGAGGGAGCCGGCATACAGCTTCCGGGTTATGTGGCCAGCATGACTAAGCCGTTTCTGGCGAACCAGAGCAGCGCACGGAAACGCCATTTACCTTCCCGCCAGAGCGGTACCTATTTATCTACTTGCAGTTTGACTTGCTTTCAAACTGCTAGGTGGGCAGGAGCTGGGACCAAGCAATTGGAGCTCACCCCGTTGCAGGGATTCAAACTGCCAACCTTCTGATTGGCAAGTCCTAGGCTCTGTGGTTTAACCCACAGCGCCACCCGCATCCCGGACTATTCATTAGCCCACACTAAAAACAAAGCAGCACTTAATGTGACCATTAATAACCACAATTGTAACCATTAATAAGTATGCATGGTGCTTTCTAGAGTGATAATGTTAATAATCATCAAAACATTGCAGGGTCTTCAAAGCTCATTTCATGCTCCTCTCCTTGCAAAAGACACAGATGCCCCAAGCTCTTTCCCTCAACTAGTTGCATTTCAGTGAGTGCTTTGCCCTTCCTCTTTCCATACCACCTGCAAAGTACCACATGCATAGGTAAAGGTAAAAAATAGGTAAAGGACCCCAGTCAAAGACGACTGTGGGGTTGCAGTGCTCATCACGCTTTCTGGCCGAGGGAGTTGGTGTTTGTCCACAGTTTTCCGGGTCAAGTGGCCAGCATGACTGAACTGCTTCTGGTGCAACAGGACACTGTGATGAATGCCAGAGTGCACAGAAACACTGTTTACCTTCCCAGCACAGCAGTACCTATTTATCTACTCGCACTGGTGTGCTTTCGAACTGCTAGGTTGGCAGAAGCTGGGACAGAGCAACAGGAGCTCACCCCATTGCGTGGATTTGAACCGCTGCAAGCCCAAGAGGCTCAGTGGTTTAGACCACAGCGCCACCCGCATCCCTCGTAGTGCCAGACATACACAGAGTTCAAGACATCCCCTTGCGGGAGAAACATGACTGTCCTCCTCACTCCACACATGAAACAAGGATGCCAAAGAAAGGAAGCGTAAGTCACTTCCACATTCTACGACCGCCATTTAAAAATAATAATAATAATGTCCAGAGCTGAGGAGCCATATCCTCTTGTGGCTAGGCTTCACATTGTATTTGTGATGGATGTAACATGTTGTTCCTTCTCTTGCAAGGGCTGCACTTCCCTCAGGAACAATAATGCCTGAGTTGGAAGTAGCCACATGATCCAATGCAGATATGCATTATTATAATGCAACACTGACTTTGGGGGAGTTGGTTTTCCCGTGACAGTCACACCAAGCTTCAGTTATAGGATCTGAGCCTTGTTCTTAGTAATGAAAGAATAGTTACACTGAAGCGTGCCCAACTCCTAGGGGCAGAGGGGTCTTTGGCCCCCTCAATATTTGCTGGCAGGGGATCAGGTCCCCTTAATGTTGAGGGGGTGGAGGAGGCCTAGCACAGCACAGTTCACTGGGTGGCTCCTCCTGAGCGTGAGAGAGGAAGCTGTTCCATGTTGGGTTCCCTGCTTGGCCTCTCCCTGAAGATGCGAGTCGCACATATGACATGTATGCATGCCACATGCCACACACACCAATATTGGGTAAAATATGGTACCTTTGGTACACCGAAGTTATGTGGATGAAGATGGCCTCAGATAAGGTAAAGGTAGAGGTACCCCTGCCCTTACGGGCCAGTCATGACCAACTCTAGGGTTGCGCGCCCATCTCGCTTAAGAGGCCGGGGGCCAGCGCTGTCTGAAGACACTTCCGGGTCACGTGGCCAGCGTGACGAAGCTGCTCTGGCGAGCCAGCACCAGCGCAGCACACGGAAACGCCGTTTACCTTCCCGCTATAAAGTGGTACGTATTTATCTACTTGCACTTAAGGGTGCTTTCGAACTGCTAGGTGGGCAGGAGCTGGGACCGAACGACGGGAGTTCACCCCGCCACAGGGATTCGAACCGCCGACCATACGATCGGCAAGTCCTAGGCGCTGAGGTTTTACCCACAGCGCCACCGCGTCCCTGGCCTCAGATACATTGCAGCAAAAAAAATCCAATGCATTCAGTCTCTGCTCTAAAGAGCTCTTACTTCTAGATGTATCTTACCTTCTCCAACACTTGATAAACAGTACCCCAGATCTGTCTTGTAAATCCATTGCCAGTAAGTCTTCAGTGATGCGTCAATACGCATGTTATCTGGTTAACCCTATGTAGCCTAGGCTAACAGTCTTGTGCCTTAGAATGCCTACCTTCGAGTGCAGATATATTCCCCAGAATCCTCACTGGAAGCTGGCAAAAACCAAAGAGCATCATCTTGTAATAGAATTCTTGTTTTTCTGTATCCTGCAGGGATAATCGTTGCTGAACCATTTTTCCCCCAGGTGAGATTCAAGGGCTGATCAAAAGCATCCATATGTTTGTATCTCAAAGGAGGGCATTTGAGGACCACTGGTTCTCCTGCCAGTACAAAAGTGGACCTGAAATGCACGGTGCGATCGTGGCAATTATCTACGTAAAAAAAAAAAAAAGAATGGCTTTGTATTAAAAAGAAGAAGAAAGAAACACTGGAGTGTTCTAAACCAGGACTTGGCTATTGATGGTTACTGCTTTCACCTGCACTTCCCGTACGCTGGATTCTGAAGGCAGAAGTATCCAGTGTATTGGCAATGAAAATACATAAGAGCCTGGGCACCATATTCCGTAGAAAACAGGAAAGAGAAAGATGGGTGACACCTTGGAACCTGTGAATGAGAAGAAGAGTGTCATAACAACAGAAGTGTTCTAAACGAGATGATGACTAAACTACTTTTTTTAGAACAAACTGTTAGGCATGAGAAAAGCCCGCCAGAAATATCTCTTCAACTGCCTGACAGCCTTGTCTCTGGAGCTCCTGAGCTTAAAACTGGGACTGGCATTGCTCCAGACTCTGGTGAAAACATGGATTAGATTCCCTTTACATAGTGGTGGCCAACCTTCTTAACAACTCAAGCCCAGAGTACAAAACAGTGTCTCTGTTGTGGACAGTGAAGTGCATATGCTGTACTGCTCCATCACAAGTGCTTGGAGTAACTTTGCTTCTTATCTATTGAACTTGGGAGCAGATAGTCTAGTACTGGACTGGAAGACTTCAGACTGGATTATGGCATAGATGAACTCATGGGACCCTCCTGTTCCATCCTGAAGTACCACAGACTCCGGCTGACTGTGGCAGGTTTGCCAGGCATGTTCTAAAACCAGGGTGACCAAATTGGTACCTGTCAGATGTTTGGAACGACCCCAAACACCATCTGATGCTCAGCCTGTATATATGTGTGTAAAAAAAACAACAACAACCCTCATATATCACAAAGGCACCACAGCTTCCAATGACCAATGAACCAAGACCAAAGTATTCTACGCTTTTAAAAAAAAAAATGTAAATCACTTTGAGGCTTCTTTTTGTAGTAAGTTGACAAGTAAACATAACAAATCAAAATAAATGTGTTGGCCCCCCCCTGAAGTCTCTCAACACTCGGAAGCTGGGCTGTGTGCAACTGGAGATGAACAACTTAATATGTTGTTCTTAATATGGATTACCTCAGGCATCCATTTTCACCTCAACTTTCTCCACTCCACATTATTTCTCCCAACTGACAGTTGACTGCTCTTCTCTGCTGACTAGAACCACCAGCCAACCAAAGTCTTATTGTTTTCCAGACCAATCAAAATGAATTTACGTGATCCAAGCCACATCTACAAATACTAAAAGTGATGATCTCTCTCAGTTTTCAGAATCTGCTGCCAAGCAGCTACTGCTAAACAGGCCTGCAATATAGTAACAGCGCAAGGTTGTGACTTTGACAGTCACACTCTGACATCAGCACAGACCACATAACCTCCCCTCCCGCCAGCACAAAACATACCGGTAATCATGGGCACAACATATATTCATATTTAAGTCCTGTGACCTCCTAAATTCAGGGGACTTAAAGCCAGGTGTTTCCAGTATTGCTTGCTGAAAGGCTTCCAAAACACTGTATTTTAAGCTTGTCATCATCACACAATCTTTTTTGTGCAACCAAAGTTTACTTTAGAAGGGATACTGTTTGCTAAAGAGAGATGGTTCTATTGCGAGCAAACCCAAATCTTTCCTTAGATTATTTATGTATTTAAAGTATGTTTGGGAAAAGACAAAGGAAAGCATGACTTTGGCTAGAACTCAACTTTCAGCAATTTAAAATTATTATTCTGGCTTATTATTCTGGTTTCTTATTGCCGTTTCCTAAACTCCACAGGAAGAAGCTTGCTGAAGGATGTTTGAATTAAGTTCATGGTTACCAACTATTAGGTATCTGAGCACTGAAAACGCATGGTCTACACATTACTCAATACATTTTGTGCAAGTTCATGGTTCCGGTTCCAATCTGAAACGTGAGTCATGTCCTCCAAACCAGGATATAAGCCAAAATAAAAATATGGGAAGTGGGCACACTGTCTTTCTCTAAAATTTAACCTTCTGAATATAGCTGACCAAGCTTTTTCTGTACCATCTAAAGTTCTTCTGGCAGCAACTCCAGCCACTGGCCAACCTTAGCCGCCTAGATTGTGAGAATGATTTTCCTATCCTTGGGGACATCAGGTAGAACCCAAGTCCATTGGCTCCCAGTGAGAGTGATGGATACATGATTGCTTTGGGCAAGGGAAAGGGGGATCTTTCTCTGGTGGGAAAGAGAGATACATGCACAGGGAAATGCTGAGGTGCAAATCAGTCCCCTTTGGCATAAAGTCAAGGGAGAATAGGCAACAGAATGTGGAAAGGGGCCAACAGAACTCTATGTCCTTAGAAGACTAGGAGTACAAAGCCATGTGCCGCAAATCTACATATAGCAGTTTATATGCATGGATGCAAATTTAGACTGACTTCTGTCCTATAAGCAAAGTTGCAAAAGCAGGAAGGGGCAGCAGATCCAGGGCTAAGAGCCCCTGGACCACCCACTAAAACACCCCACAGTGGGTGGTTTTAGTCCTGAGTTTTTGGAGTGGGCATTGTCCATTTACCTCTCAGCAGAACAGACACATTGCCACCCATTGCCCCATGCTGTAAACCGACCAATGTTGACTATATTTCATGCCCTTCATGCATGAAAACAAAAACAAAACCTCATGGAAGTCTTTCATTCCTTGACAAAAGGTTTCAATTTTTAGTCATATGGAATCTACAGAGTTTTACTTCACCAAATATAGTTCTGTGAAGACCTCTGCATACATATTATAGTCAATAAACAGTTGCGAGAACCATCAGCACTCATATGCTTGGTCCATTAGCTCCCCCGCCCCTACTTTTGAACAAACAATCAAACTGTCCATGCTTTTTTTTACTCTGCTATCTCCACAAAGAAGCATTTCACACTTACCCAGATCTCTCCATCTTTTGTCTTGGAACTTTTCAAAGAGCTGTAAAGTACTTTATCTTAATGGAAGAGTCTCAGCAGATGGACTTATATATATCTATATATATCAGAAAAACTTACGAAAACTTTCCCAAGTTGCCCAATTCTGATTTGTCAGAACAAAAGAGGTATGAGGTACACCTTTCCAGCGTTTCGAGGCTATGGGGAACAAAAAAACCCAATACTTGTTCAAAGCAAGGGGAAGTGACTTCCTTTTTTATGACGCTGTTTCTTTCCAGTGGAGGGAAAAACTTGCAATTAACCTCAGACAACAAAAGTCATTTTGCTGTTGCCAATCAGTTAACAATGTTAGCATTTGTAGGGCTGTCAGACAGGAAAAAAGAAATTAAGTTGATCTTCTATGTTATAACCATCAACTGGTTGCATTATTAATTTTTTTATTATTCATTAAATTTCTGTACCACCTTTCATGAGAAGACCACAGGATGATTTACAATATAAAAACACAAACATATGTAACAAAGTAACAAAGCAAAAACACCCACACAAGTTAAAAGGCCATAGATTGTTTAATTAGCCAAAAGCCTGGGAAAAGAGAAATGTTTTTGCCTGATGCCAAATATATATAAATATATATGAGGAGAGCATTCCACAAACAGGGAGCCGTTTAAAGCTTTATAGGTCAAAACCAGAATTGGGCCCAGAAACTAATTGGGAGCCAGTGCAGTCAGGTCAGGAATGGGATTATATGCTCATACCATCTTGGCCAGATGAGCAAACTGGCCACTGATTTCTGCACCAGTTTCCAAACTGTCTTCAGAGGCAGCCCCATGTATAACGCATTGCAGTAATCAAACCAAAGCTTAGACAGCAGGCTATGCTTTTCTAGATAGGGTGCCCAGCTGAAGCTGATGGAAGGCACTCTATGCCACTGAGACCACCTGAGCCTCAAGTAACAGCAATGGATTCCAGATATATACCTGCTCCTTCAGAAGAAGTATAACCCCATCAAGAGCAGGCTATCTTGCATCTATCCGGTCTAGGGAGCTGTTCACTAACAGTGCCTCAGTCTTATCTGGATTGAGCTTCAGTTTATTGGCTCTCATCCAGTCCATCACCAAGGCAAGACAACGGTCCAGCACATCCACTGCCTCACCTGCAGATGTAAATGAGTAGAGCTGTGTGCCACCATCATATTCTTGACAACCTACTCCAAAACTTCAGTTGACCCCCACTCAGCAGTTTCATGTAGATGTTAAACAGCATAAAGAATAAAATCAAACTCTGAGGAACCCTACTTTGAAGGCTCCATGGGTCCAAAGAGCACTCTGCAACCATCAGGCTCCGGAAATGACCATTGAAGTCAGACTGCAAAGCAGCAGACAGCCACTCCAGAAGGATAACATAGTTGTCGGTACTGTAAACCTCTGAAAGGTCAAGGTGGTTTAACAGGCGCACATTTCCCCCTGTCTATCTCCTGAGGGAGGTCATTATACAGGGAAGCCAAAGCAGTCTCTGTGCCAAAATCAAAGTTAAACCCAAACTGAATCGGATCCAGAAAACTGGTTTCCTCCAAGACCGCCTGGTACCAAAAACAAACAACAGATATGCTCTTTTGAAATACTGAAGAATACGAGGTAACTTGGCTGTAAACAAATCCCTCAAAACTTACAGTTGGTGTCTGCATAATTTGCCTTGTGTAACCAACCCTACCCATTTTCTTAGTAAAAAGCAACCTTCAACAATGGGAAGAAAAAGTAAAAGGTAACTCCTTCCCTCTTCAAAAAGGTTATAAATTGTCTGCTGTAAGCCAGAAATTAACAGGAAGATTCAGTTTAAGACTTCCTAAGGGGGGGAAATACCACTCCAAATGACTCAGAAATTTGTTCTGTGGAACAATTGTATCCACAGAATAAAGAATTTTATAACATTTTCCTTGTCTAATCTGATTCTGCACCCAGGGAGAAATCACGTAGCTCATTAAACCTCTCTTTCACTCTGTCATGAGCTGTGACTACCTCTGGCATTTATTTGTCATAAGTAATTGCTGCCGTCTGCTTTCCCCACGGACAGGAACATAGGAAGCCTGCCTTATACTGAATTGGGGCACTGGTCCATCTAGTATTGTCTACAATGGCTGGCAGAATAACATTAGAGCAGCCTGCTGGGCCAAGCCAATGGCCTGTCTGCTGCAGCATTCTCATAGTGGCCAACCACAAGCAGCTCTCCAGGGTTTCAGACAGGGGACATCCAGCTAGTGATGGGGGAAGAATTGTATGCTATTTACATTTAAAGGCAACTCTCTCAAAACTGCAGATTTCAAAACCGTATGAGAACCAAAGCACAGTCATCCATGAAAATTTGAACTTATCAGAATCTTGCAGGGCAGTTCTCCACCAAGCAATGTTTACTCCAATGCATATATCAGGAGAAAACATGCATTAAAAAACTGACAGTGAAAATAACATGCAGAATGCATATTAGCATTGCTTGTAAAAACGTTTGCTGCTTTGCATGTGTCTGTCTAGTCCCTGAACAGCCTGAGCCACGAGTGTGCATGGTCTCAGCATCCTCAAGCAACTGGATATAACTGGTCCAAAACAAGGGGAGGGTTTTCATTATGTGATAGCAGCTGGAACTAATAAAAAGGAAAGTGAACAGGCTAACTAGTCTGAATTCTCCCAATAATGAATGCTTGCTAGATCACTAAAATTTAAAATAGCCTGATTTCTGGGGAGTGTATATTTTAATTGGCTGGTTAAATGATACATGCATATTATTCACAAATTAAAGATCTATGACAAGCATTCATAATTTTATCCACTGTTTGCAAAAACATATGCACAATAGTGCTGGTATAACTCAAGTTGAGACCAGTCAGTGATCAGGTGGTCTCTGACCTGCAGGTTTTAATGGTGATGAGAAGCAGAAGACTTGAGCTTTCCATATCAGCTCTTAGCAGCTGGTAAGTCTTGGCTGCCTTTGTATAATAGAACAAAGTGAGCAATGTCTTGGAGCATATTAAATATCAGTTTCATGAAAGTAGAAACTTAATTGTGACAGGCAAAAGCAGGGATCAACAAGGTTATAATCTTATGGTGCAAGCTTTATTTTGTAATACAAAATTTATTTTCCTGTTCTTATGGCATTTTCCCTCCTCAGTTCAATGTTCCCAGTTCAACATGTGGTTGGCTGAGTTATTGGTGCTTAGCAAATTCACTGCAGAAGCAACTGATCACCCATTAACCATAAGAGAGTTATGGGAATTCGACTAAAGCTTAACAGGCAAAAATTAAGCAAAGCAAATGATCAGTGAAGGAAGACAGAACCACAATAACATTTCACCTGAGGCAATAAGATTATACCTAGGAACAAAAATATAGGGAAAATACTCATGACTGGGTTGGAGATTTAAAGGCTGGCTCCATGTCAACTTCCCAAAAAGGTCACACAGGAGCTGGGGGAAGAAACATAAGATCCCTGCTGGGTCTGATCCAAGGATCCAGAATCATTTTATTGTCTCTACCTTTATAGTACAGAAAACTTCAGTTAAGCACCATCTGCCCCTTAAGGTAGGATTGTACAATTGGCAAGATGTGTGGCAAGACAATTAAACTCAACGACTCTATATTGGCAAGACAGGATGCAGGGGTATTGCTTAAGTATCCTGCAAAGGTATGTGAGAAGTGTGAGAAGTATTTGTGAGAAATGTAGAGGGAATTGCAGGGGTTAGATGTTACCCAACGGATATTTCTTGGTGGGGGATGTGTCATGCCTATGGGCCCTTAAAACTTAGCACTGATTCAGTGGAAAGAAACTACAAAGGCCAGAATTGTCATCCTTCCTCTCCAACAGCATGACTTCTGTACGTACATAGGAATCCATGGGTTGTATCCAACAAGTTATTTCAGCTGCACAAGGATTTTCACTGGTGCAACACAACTCCCCCTCCCTCTCCTTCCATGCACCCCCAATCTTTTTGTGGTTTTCCCTAACGCTCCATAGCTCGTTTACACAAGTGAGCATGGGGAAAAGTCCTTGCACAAATGGAACAATTCCTTCAATGCAACCCTTTATATTTATTTACCTGGGTTTACAGCCCTTAATTGGAAGAGTACGGTATATTGGATGTATGCAATATCCTTCTGTGGACTTCTTTTTAGTGGGTTGGTTGGACCTACTCTTTCAAATATATTTATGGACGAGCATTTCAGGTTTTGACTTTATTCTTGCTCCTATACTTGGATTTAGTTTTTTGTTGCCACACAGTAAGTCACTTCGAAACACTTTGGTGCAGTGCTTTTTCCCCCCTAAACAAAAGGTTTAGGGGTACTCTCATTTTCCTACTCATATTGAAATACTGCCCCTCAATGAGGCCAAACTTAGATTCACAAACTGTTTAGGGGTGTGTGTACCCCACCCCCGAAAAAAGCACTGCTTTTGTGTAAAGAGGGCAACAAATAAATATAATAAGCTACAATAGTTATCTACAGGATCAGAATTCTTAATAGTGCTGTGCCAAAATTTTCTTCTGTCAATTCATGAGAAACGGAATTGTAGCTGAACATTATCAAAAGGCAGATAAAATGTCAGTGGAATTCTCATGGGTGAGGTGCAGGGTTTTCATTGCACTTACATTATTTTTGAGGTGGGTATTTGTGAGTGGAGTGCTGTTTCTTTCATTCTGCAAATGATGCCTACAGTGGTCTGAAAGGAAGGCTTCCTCAGGTAACTCCTGCTAGGATGCTTTTTTAAATCAACAGCAGTGTGGGCAGCTGGGGAGGCATCAGAATGCCAGAGAAATGTTTAATGGCAAAGGGCAGGGCAAAGGGCTCGGTCCCTGCTTCTGCCAACCTAGCAGTGCGAAAGCAAGTCAAAGTGCAAGTAGATAAATAGGTACTGCTCTGGTGGGAAGGTAAATGGTGTTTCCGTGTGCTGCTCTGGTTTGCCAGAAGTGGCTTAGTCATGCTGGCCACATGACCCGGAAGCTGTATGCCAGCTCCCTCGGCCAATAAAGCAAGACGAGCACCACAACCCCAGAGTTAGCCACGACTGGACCTAATGGTCAGGGGTCCCTTTACCTTTACTCCCTTGACTGCTTGTTAACACAGATCATTGCCAGGTATCAGCTGCTGGATCGAATGTATCATTGCCAAACCTCCTTCCACCTTCAGCAGGTTTGAAGCAGCCCTTTCATTTACCTGTAGGATCCATCAACACATTCTGCAATGCACTGCGCCCATTCAGTTAAAATCCACTGAGATTTGGTGTCTACAGTGTATTTTATTTGCCCAGCTCGTTTAAATTTGACCAAGCTTCTGGTGCAGATAACCAGTCCGTTCTATCTTGCATTTCTAGCCTCTCCCGTATTCTTGATGTGTATGCAGGATCTCTCTCTCTGGAATCTTTGGAGACCCTGATCTGCACAGGAACACATTATCTAAACATGCCTTACCAGATGGGATCCTGGAAATAGCATGTCCCGATGAACTTTTGGAAATATATTGAATCGCTCCCTCTTGAATAAACAAGTTCTGGCCAATGGTATTTTTAGAACAAATGAGGAGAAAGGGATGTGCAATTCTGCAAGAGCAGCAAAGAATTGAATTTCCCACAGTTATTTTGTCCCCCTTTCCCCCCCTTCAATAATATTTTGTGCAGCTGGATTCACTGGAGAATGCTGTCCTGGGCTTTTCAAGCTATGCAGCTTGACAACCTCTTTCATCCCAGAGGGCAAACAATCTTGGCAGAGCGCAGAGTTCCCTGACTAGGAGTGGACTCAAACAGAGTTTTGAAGATTAGAACTAATTCACACAAACCACAGCATTGGGACTGTGTGACAAGGAAATTCTCAGAGGCTGCCCGGCATAATATACCAAGCAGTTTATGTGAAAAGCTTGCCCACTTAGCATTTTCTTCGTGCTGTTTTGTGTTTTGTTGGCACCTGTCTGTCTCAAGAGACAATGGAGTGAGCCTCCAGGGGTGAAGTCAAATTGCTGCATTGGCAGCACCAAGGGGATCTCCTCGGGGCACAAGCCTGGCCCAGACAAAAGACTTCCATCTCAGCCTCACAGATGTGGTCCAAAGGAAAGCAGAACAATACGTTTGGCACCAGCTTGGCTGCAGGAGTTGGCAGGACGAGGCACCATCCAACGGCCTTAAGGACTCCACTCTGGATTTGTGTAGGGTTTATACCAGCGTAATGCTGGTGGTCAACAAAAGAGGTTCAAAGACTCTATCAAGGCAAATCTTTAAAAATGTAGTATAAACACTGACAAATGGGAAACACTGGCCTGCAAGCACTCCAGTTGGAGGACAGCCTTTACCAAAGGTGTCATGGGTTTTGAAGATGCTCAAACACAGGATGAAAGGGAGAAACGCGCCATGAGGAAGGCACACTTGGCAAACCCTCATCATGATCAACTCTTGCCTGGAAACCTATGTCCCTGCTGTAGAAGGACATGTAGAACCAGAATTGGCCTCCACAGTCACTTATGGACTTGCTTTTAAAACTGTGTTTATGGAAGACAATCTTACTCAGCTACGAGTGATCACCAAAGGAGGAGGAGGAGGAGGAGGAGGAGGAGGAGGAGGAGGAGGAGGAGGAGGAGGAGGAAAGAATTCAGCTTTTTCTTCTCCTGAAGATATCCCTATTCAGGGATGCTGAACTGCAGAAGGTAAATTTCTGGCATCACAAATTGTGCTACAATCTTCTGAATAGGACTCAACCTCCCACCATCCTTGAACATGATCCCTGAACAGATTGATGGTAGCTGGAAGCCAAGAAAATCTGGAAGCCAAGAAAAAACAAGTTTCCCACCACTGAATTTTCTGAGTTCGATAACTTGTGCTCCCTTCTCTAGAGCACCTTCTTTCACGTCTGTGAACTCTCGCACTACCCCCTAAAGAATCTCGCAGAGTGGTGACCTTTCTACTGGTGCCCCTATGCTATGGAATGCCCTTCCCTTTACCATATGGAAAGTAGCAACCAGTCATCTCATAAAGACGTATCCATTGACCCAGGTTTTCCCTGACCCATAAGATTGATCTGTGTTTATGTGCTTGAATCTCCTAAATTTTTGTTTTTATACTGCCATTTCATTGGTTTTAACCTGTATTTTTGTTTTAACGAAATTATTAGTATACGCCTACGGCATACCACGTTAAGATTTTTTAAAATATTAGGCGGTTTCTATCTTTAAATAATAAGTTTATTTATTCCATTGTCATAGTTTCTAGCCCTGCAGAATTAAAAATAAATAAATCAGTAAGTGCTATATTCTCGGCATTGCAACCTTAATTTTTGTTATAGCAAGCATATACTTCCCTTCAGCAGACTTCCAAAGGAAAAAGTTCCCAATGGTTTTATAAGTGCAATAAGATTGCTTTCAAAGTATTTTCCTTCTACAGTTTCCTGTATTGTATGAAATACCACCAGATAGTACCAGCGCTTTTACAGGCCCGTTTCCCTTCTAATGATAATCATACAGCTATGGTTGTATAGATTCTTTAGATGGAGTAGCTGCAGCACGTGCTGGGAATTCTGAGAGCAGCATGTGGAACAGAAAGTTACTTTCTCATGCGGAACACGTCCTCCCAATAGTTCATTTTAAGTAAGCATTTCAAAACTGTACCATGTTGTAATGGAACAACATGTCTAAGTGGTTTGCTGGATTAGGAAACAATATTTTACCCAATATTTCAGTCATTTTCCTACTTCCAGGACATCATCCACAGTGGCTGGATTTTTACTTGCATTGGACGTGGGTGGCGCTGTGGGTTAAACCACTGAGCCTAGGGCTTGCCGATCAGAAGGTCGGCGGTTCAAATCCCCACGATGGGGTGAGCTCCCATTGCACGGTCCCTGCTCCTGCCAACCTAGCAGTTCAAAAGCACGTCAAAGTGCAAGTAGATAAATAGGTACCGCTCCGGCGGGAAGGTAAACGGCGTTTCCGTGCGCTGCTCTGGTTCACCAGAAGTGGCTTAGTCATGCTGGCCACATGACCCGGAAGCTGTACACCGGCTCCCTCAGCCAATAAAGCAAGATGAGCGCCGCAACCCCAGAGTTGGCTACGATTGGACCTAATGGTCAGGGGTCCCTTTACCTTTACCTAAGGTTGAAAGATTTACAGACCGTCAGCTTACAAAATTTCAAGGCCTCCAAAGTTCATCAAGTCTAACCCCTAGTCAAAGCTCCTGTCGAGGAAACCAGTGCAAACCAGTTTTGCTTTGACAACGTGTAGGAGAATGGGCAGATCTAACAAGAATCTTAAATTTCAAAAACAGTAAACGTTGCATTTAAATATGTTCAAGAGTAGATCTGTATGTACACAGCTCCACATAAGCACAGGAGATGCGAAAATGATGGCAGATTGAACATCACGCAAGTTTATCTTTGATTTTTTTTTTAAAGAACAAAAAAGAAGCCTTAGGACTGCTAAGATATGCTTGAAAGTATGTGTGCAACATCTGCTGAAGTC
Organism: Podarcis muralis; assembly: GCF_964188315.1. Classification (NCBI taxonomy): domain Eukaryota; kingdom Metazoa; phylum Chordata; class Lepidosauria; order Squamata; family Lacertidae; genus Podarcis; species Podarcis muralis. Next base: position 75,980,945 of record NC_135658.1, on the reverse strand, counting down.
TCATAAACGAGAGGTGGCTGAATAAGATTTTGCGGTTGGGACTGGGTTTTCGGTAGTGCCCACAATCAGGAAATCCAGAATTATGCAATAAAAAAATTGCACAATATATACATCTAACTGTATTCTGCTTTTCTTAAGAGCACAATAAATTTACTTTACTGTCAAGTCCATTCAGCCCTTGACAAGGGTCCCTGAAAAATTATACAGCCACGTTGAATTTTAAGGCTATGAAACTGTCTTATGTGGAAGTGAGGCCTTGTTCAGGACCCAGACAGAATCTTAGAAGATAGCTGATGTTGCTTCAGCAACCGACTATCTTGAGTTCTGTCCCAGTTTTAATACCCATCTTCTCTGAAATGTGTCTTTTCAAGCCTGAAGAGGGCTAGCAGTCTTTTACTCCATTGAAACAGGGGAAACTCTGCTTGTACCAGGACTTCTGATGGAAGTCCTCTCAAGCTAGATGTGAAGATGACATTCTTGGGCTGGGGGTACAACGGAACCATGAGACCTTCTTGCTAACTTCTTTTTTCTGGGTTTGGCTGCGTGTGCGGTTCCCCCTCAGAGCCCTCGATCTCACCACCTGAAGAACAGGAATGATCCCAGGGTCATGACAAATGCAAGCATCTTCCACAGAATCCTTGGGCCCAAGACTGAATTGCCACTCAAGCTATACACATTCTCTTTCTCTCTCTCTCTCTCTCTCTCTCTCTCTCTCTCTCTCTCTCTCTCTCCCAGCCTTTTAGGACTGCTAAGGCAGGTGAAATATTCAGCTGTTTCTTGTGACGGTTTAAAGCCAGAGTGCATCTGGGGCAGGGAATTCCATTTGGATTCAGCCGGAACTCAGTTTCAGCACCCCTCAAGTAGGCTCCATTGCCATTATACCAGAACATGGTGAGTTCCGGCACCTCCCCCCCCCCCCCCAGCCTATAAAAATAGGACGAATTAAGGGGCAAGGCTCTCCTCATGGCACACACTTCTCAGTTCTTCCTTGTGGTATCAGAACAACAGTGGTACCTCGGGTTAAGTACTTAATTCATTCTGGAGGTCCGTTCTTAACCTGAAACTATTCTTAACCTGAAGCACCACTTTAGCTAATAGGGCCTCCTGCTGCTGCTGTGCCGCCGCAGTACGATTTCTGTTCTCATCCTGAAGCAAAGTTCTTAACCCGAGGTAGTATTTCTGGGTTAGCGGAGACTGTAACCTGAAGCATCTGTAACCCGAGGTATCACTGTACTGTATGAGCTTCTGATGTGGGTTCGATGGTAAGGATGGTTTGAGGCAGACACCCCTCCAACTTGCCAATTGTATTCCAATTGTATTTAGACTTTCAATGCTTTGTTACTCTTTTACGTGTGTGCAATGTGTGAAGTAGATTTACAACCCAATGTGTGAAGTAGATTTATGGTTATTTCCCAGTTGGCGTTGTTTATTCTGACTTGGTATTCTGGGACATTATTTACGAATCGTTTTGTACCCCGAGTAGTTTTACTTATGAACTACAGATCACATGCCTTTTGCACACAAAACAGTTCCATCTTCTTGTTCCATACTGAACAGAAGAGCACAAGTTAATCACAGTAGTAACAGCAGCAGGTTGTGTGAAAACACCTTGCTAGTATATTTGCATCAGCTCTACTGAAAACTTTGGAGTTGGGCCTTGAAAGACATTGGTGGCCCATTTAATCCAGCTGTGCCATTCTAAATTGTTTCAGCAAAGCTGCACACAAAAAGCTGTTGTGTCTGTGTCTATCTACATAGCGTGTGAGTTTTACCAAGTATAAGATTTACAGAATACAATTTCACCCATGTGCTGCCAAGAGACTGTTGTTTCTTTCACTGCGATTTAGAAGAGCATACACTTCCCCCTTCTAAAGAAAAAAGAAAGTCACTCAAAATACTTCCACATACACAACTAGGTGTCATTTTTTTTCTTTATTTAAGGAAAAATGGGGAGAGGGGGACAGTATTTTATAATACACAAAAGACAAATTAGACAGCACTGCAAAAAGGCTGAGTGTTTCATTGCCACCAGTCTGCTTTGCAGCTCTACAATTAGTAATTTTGTCATTTTTATTATTGTTTAAGCATCTTTATAGTTGGCAGAGTTTGGGGTTGTTATTTTTTTTAAAAAAAATCACAAAAGTGTGTACTGCTACTACTATGAAAACCTAAACCCCACAAAATCACTTCGAAATAAACCATAAATATGTGATGCACATTAGTGTAACAAAACCATTTTTGTAAACATTTTCTCCAACATAACATGTGCATACAATAAAAAATAAAGCCACTGCAGTCATACAGTTAGAATTACTTTGACTTAAGATACAGAAAGTTATTACTTAAAGCTTAAAACTAAACTAGGAGTATTTTTATGCTTCACCAACAGCACTGCTTTAAAAATGGATTTCAACATTTTTTTATGTAGTGGTTTCGTAATACTGATTTGACTTGTCAAGTCAGCCACCCTGGCATTTGTGTGGGGTTTGGGGGCAGCGAGGCGGCTGCCCCACTGAACAAGTCATGCTCCCCACCCTACCCCCTACCCTCCTATTTTGTTGTACAGAATTTCATCAGCATATTGACCAGGGAGAATTCCTCCATATTACAACATTCCTACATTTAACAGTAGTCTTCTTTAAAATATAGATAGATAGCAAGGTGGCATGAGAAGAGAGGTCAAGAATTAAATCAGTTTTTAACCACACCGTGTCTTTTAAATATTTTCCTTTGGGGAATCTGGTCGACCAGGAGAATATGCTACAGTGCCATGTGAGAGAGACACCTATTGCCTCTGTCTGCATTGGTCTTTTGAGTCCCATTAATTCCTTGCTGTTCAAAGCAGAGCTGCTACTTCCACCTGTTTCCCAACAGGTACAATGAGAACTGAAAGCCACGTCTAGAATTAGCTCTGATGTTCAGTGCTATGCAAAACCCAAACCATTTTCCCCCACCCCCCTCAAATAGAAGAGACTTCAAAAGGTTTATCTGCCAACAATTATCTGTGTGTATTCTGCTATTTACTCCTTTTTGGGGAGAGGGAGACCTTCCTGATCTTGCAAAGAAAGCCCTTAGTAAATAAAAATTAGTTGGTCAAAGAAAGGAACAGCAGTCTGATTCCAAAAGAAAGGCTTACTGAGCAGCTGGTTCACCCAACTGGTACTGTTCAACACAAAGCAAGTTGTGTGACAAATCTCATTTGAACTATTGAAGCGTCTCGATCGAAGAATCACATTTAAATCTCTACACCTGTCATGCCATGAATAAAGGTAACCACAGCAGAAGACATAGCCCATGAAACACTGGACTCCAGTTCACTGGCTGAACAGTGAACTTAAGGCAGCTGTCAACAAAAGTACCCCAAAAGAGAGTTTTTTATTTTAAAAAAATCCCTTAAAAAAGAAAACCAACCCCATAACGATCGAATAATGACACTGTGCATTATTACATCACCAACAGATAATACACACTCAAGTTTTCTCAAGTAATAAACACATGTAGCCTTTAAACAAATTATTAGTCTTGAGACATTTATTACGAAGGCCAAAAACTTACTGATAAAACAAAACTGAGGGGGGTTTTTTCCCTTTAAAAAAGTGGGGCAAATGAGGGAAAGAGCCAAGAGTTGGATGTTACATTAAAACACAAGTATATGCTGTTTTTTAAAAAAGAAAAATGAATAAGCGGTATTAACTACATTCTTAAAATAGTTTTAGTGCATTGCATTCTTAGAAAAGGAAAACGTCACTTCCCCAAAAGTTTCCTACAACATTTAACAAGTTATAGAACTAGCCTAGCTATTGTTACTTGCCTGTTACTAAACCCCACATGTTAGGAGTAAAACCTTCTGAATTTTAGGCTGAATTCCTTAAAACTTCTATTCATGATAAAATCGGTAAAAAATAAAGTGAAAAGTTCGCTTTCAAAATTTAAGAAATGGACTGCTTAGGTTGCTGTGTCACCGCTACGAATCGATCAACCATCTCAAATAACTGCTTGTCTCTTCTGCTGAAACCCAATACAAAATTAACAGTCAAACCTTTAACCTGCTAGTTTTGGTATTATCAATAATTGGACATTAATATTTGTTCTCCTAAAAAAAAAAAAGTAGAAACCTAAACCACCTCTTTTACTGTATGCATTAGAAACCATGAGGTAGGCACAAAAATAAACATGTTTGGAATTTTCTTTCCCCAAAGGCTACATGCGCAGACTGGTAGTAAAAGTTGTTGCACATTTCAGGTTTAAACAAAAATTAAACCTTTAACTGAGGCAGTGCTAACACTGACATTTACCAAGTTCTAGCCTAATGAAGAGTCGTTATAGAAAAATGAACAATTCTATTTATTTATTTAAAAAATCATCCACGTGTGGTTTTTAGGCAAAACTCGGTACATAGAAAAAAAAATGACTGAACTCTTGGCCAAGCCAAAACTTAAAAAAACGTCACCCTATCTCCCCCTAAACCACTGTGCCTTTCACATTTTATAAATATTAATTTTAAAACCTGCATCTTCCTCTTTGCCCACATATTGTCACATTACAAAAGAAAAAAGAAAAAAAAGAAATGTCAATTAAATACATTGTTAATATTACTATATTAGATTTGCTCTCTGCTTCAGCAACACTGACTCCACCTACAACACTCTCCAGCTACCTTCTCATGCCTGCCTCCTTTCAAAAAACTTGCTTCTGATCCGCCTCTTTCTTTCTCACTAGGCAATCTGCAGGAGGGGAAGGAGGAAAAGGAGAGGGAGACCTGATTTTTCCTCTAGTGGGATCCCAAAACAGATAGCACCCAATGGCAATATCTTTACAGCACCAGCTGCGTACCGCAGCCTCAATTTTAAAACAAAAAGAACCCAACATCGGTGATGCCTCCACACGCAATGGCATGTGGCCCTACATCACGTCAGGCCTGTTCTCCAGTTGCAAATGGTTCCAAGTTATGAAGACTCCAGATGACAGCAATCCCTTGTCAAACTACAACAGCTTCTACCAGCTCAAAAGAGAAGTCCTGCCTAAGGTCATGAAATAAACTTGGCTGCTTCCTCCGGACCGTACAGATGCAAAGAAAACCTGTAAAGGAAGAGACACGAGAGAAAACAAAATGGGACTCAGGTGGTTTTAAAACAGGGTTCAGCAAACTTTTTCAGCAGGGGGGTAGTCCACTGTCCCTCAAACCTCGTGGAGGGGCCAGACTATATTTTTTTTTGGGGGGGGGGATGAACGGATTCCTATGCCCCACAAATAACCCAGAGAAGCATTTTAAATAAAAGGACACATTCTACTCGTGTAAAAATACACTGATTCCTGGACTGTCCGTGGGCCGGATTTAGAAGGCAATTGGGCTGGATGCCTACACATGTTTTAAAACAAAAACTAGAAAGAAGAAATAGTACTAATGGGACACTTTTAAGGCAGTAGGAATGAAGTCATAGAGCTTCAGTGGCTATGCTCTCAAAGCTTGGTGGAACACCAACGTGCAGAAGGAAAGCCGCGTGGAAAGGCCTGTCCTGTCCTTTTAAATATTTCGCCCTGCTGCCTCCAGATGTTGTTTAACTCAAACTCCTGTCAGCCACAGCCAACATGGTGGGAGCTGCAGTCTAACAACACCTGGGGAGTACAAGGCTGTAGGAATTCTTTTCTGCTTCCCTGCCAACGAAGAGCCCAAAAGAGTCATTGTGTGCATCCGTGGCTTTCCATATCTGATCCATATATCCATTCCTTTCCTCCCAACCCTAGTGAGAGGATTGTGGAATTGGGTGGAACACATTTTGGACTGATCACCAGCGTTCCTCCTATCTCTTCTCCACAATAATTTTGAAACGGGGAGCAGGGGGGAACCAATGTAAAGGAGGGCGAAATAGATCTCTTACCTTGTCATTGCGTTCACATAGAAACTTCAGTCTTTGTGCCCTCTTGTGCATAAATACACCATCCAAGTGTCCTGTTTCCACCGATCGTATCTCAATAGCTTTTTCTCCCCAGCCCATGATCTGATTGGATCGAATATACGCTTTACAATCAAAACAAAAAGCCACGATTAATCATCCTCATGATACAAAGAAACACAAAGTGGTTATATTATGCATTCCAACTTTTAATTGCAGCTTGTTGAATTGATAATATTTCACCCAAAGTAATCAATTCATGTAAAACCCATAAACAAAATTGTTATGTTTCCATCCTTGTTGCCGTGGCTAGATGGCTAGACAGCTAGATGAAAACTTGGCTTCTGTAAGCAAGCTTTTAGCTGATTACACTATACTTCCTTCCCAAGAGAACAGATATCTTTGAAAGTTTAATTTTCAAATACCAACAGCACCATCCTATGTATTTAATGGACTTTACTCCCAGGTAAGTGGGCATAGGATTGCAGTTTACGAGTTTCTGTCCTCAGCCAAATACATTAAAGATAACATAAAGGCTAAGGTGAAGAAGATCTCTTAGAATAAACCATAAAGCTTCCAATTCATCAAGACTATTAAAAACTTTTATTTGGATTAACAGCCTCTTGTTAGTAAAAGGTAAAGGTACCCCTGCCCGTATGGGCCGGTCTTGACAGACTCTAGGGTTGTGCGCCCATCTCACTCAAGAGGCCGGGGGCCAGCGCTGTCCGGAGACACTTCCGGGTCACGTGGCCAGCGTGACATCGCTGCTCTGGCGAGCCAGCGCAGCACACGGAACACCGTTTACCTTCCCGCTACTAAGCGGTCCCTATTTATCTACTTGCACCCGGGAGTGCTTTCGAACTGCTAGGTTGGCAGGCGCTGGGACCGAACAACGGGAGCACACCCCGCCGCGGGGATTCGAACCGCTGACCTTTCGATCGGCAAGCCCTAGGCGCTGAGGCTTTTACCCACAGCGCCACCCGCGTCTCACAGCTTCTTGTTAAGGACTGCTAAAAGAGCCCCAGGCAGGCTGTGTCATATGGAGACAGTTTGCCTTCCTGAAATACTACGGAAACATTCATGGCGGAATTTGTTTTGTCTGTCTGAAGTCTTTAAGATTAGGTAGCCGTAACTGGATGCAGGGACTGCATTATGCGACTCAAAATATACCAGTATTTATGTGGGGAATGCACAGACAAAGGATTCTTATTCTTCTCTGATTTAGCCAAACAATGGGATTTTTAAGATTTCTCAATTTCAGGAAGACATAAAGAGCATCGCTACAGACACAAACCCATGTGAAAATGTAACAAGGATCTCTGGATTGCGGTCTGTGTTTCAAAGTGGCTCGCCTCAAGCCCCATCTGTAAGGGACCAACTTGTAATTACAAGTAATATAATTTTAGCTCAGCCATAAACTCACTACGTGACTTTAAACAAGCTGCTCTCCTAGCCCAGCCACAACGGGAAGATAGTAATATTGGTCTACCAAACAAGAGTAGTCAGAAAGGCTTCTGAGAAGTACATGGCACATGTTAAAAGTAGGGCATCTGAACACTTAGAAAGAGCACTATATATGTCCTAAGAATTATTATGGTCATTATTCTGGAATATAAATGCTCAATAAAGCTACTGGCTACAGCCCCGAACATTTGGAGGGCACCAAGTTGGCAAAGACTGATCTATAATGAGCCTCCACAACATACAAGTAAAAAGGTACTTTACTGCTGTACAGATCTGTTTAACAAATGAATGACTGAATTCCAAGATAATAACAACAAAAGAAAAGAAACCCATCTCTCCGTTGGACCACATCATTTCCCTAGCAGTACAAGCAAGCTGGGGGTCTTGGCATACATACCCACTGATGTTGGCATTTCTCCCCACTGCAGAACCACATCTTTGGTGATCCTTCCATATGTATTAACATAAACTCCTTCATCTTCATAGCAAACAAGCAGCTCCATCCCATCCGTGTTTGGCAAAATGATGATTGCATGGGGCTGGATACTACTCTGGATCTGCAAGAACAACAGGAAGAACTGGATGTCACCTGCACTCTGAGGAACTGGAAGGAGTTGGGAGGGAACTCGGGAGGTCACCTGGTCCCCAACGCTTGTACCATGCAGGATCCTCACTAAAGCATCCATGACAGATTGAGTGCCCTTCAACCTCTCAGATTAAAGCAGACACAACCTCTGCTTAAAAACTTCAAAAGAAGGAGAGACCAAAAGCTCTTGAGGGAGTCTGTTCCACTGTAGCAGCAGCAGCAGCAGCAGCAGCAGCAGCAGTAGTAGTAGTAGTAGTAGTAGTAGTAGTAGTAGTAGTAAGGTAAAGGTAAAGGGACCCCTGACTATTAGGTCCAGTCGTGACCGACTCTGGGGTTGTGACGCTCATCTCACTTTATTGGCCGAGGGAGCTGGCGTACAGCTTCCGGGTCATGTGGCCAGCATGACTAAGCCACTTCTGGTTACCTTCCCACCAGAGTGGTACTTATTTATCTACTTGCACTTTGACGTGCTTCCAAACTGCTAGGTTGGCAGGAGCAGGGACCGAGCAACGGGAGCTCACCCCGTCGCGGGGATTCAAACCGCCGACCTTCTGATTGGCAAGTCCTAGGCTCTGTGGTTTAACCCACAGCGCCACCCACGTCCCAGTAGTAGTAGTATGTATGTATGTATGTATGTATGTATGTATGTATAAATAAATAAATAAATAAATATTAGTATTATTTATTGTTCATACCCCACCAATCTGGCTGGGCCTCCCCAGTCACTCTGAGTGGCTCCCAACCGAATATTAAAAACATAATACAGCATTAAACATTAAAAACTTCCCTAAACAGGGCTGCCTTCAAATGTCTTCTAAAAAAAGTCAGACAGTTGTTTATTTCCTTGACATCTGATGGGAGAACGTTCCACAGGGCAGGTGCCACCACCGAGAAGGCCCTCTGCCTGGTTCCCTGTAACCTCACATCTCGCAGGGAGGGAACCGCCAAAAGGCCCTCGGCGCTGGATCTCAGTGTCCAGCTCTTACCCTCAGGACCAATGACATTATTAAGTGCCCAACACTTGAGAGAAAGAGAACTCACTCACTCAATGGAAACTCATTCTTGGAACATAGGGACAACTCCCCTTCACATATGAATAAGGTTTAAACACGCATCTCACTCTTTTTGTAATGCAGAATGGGTTATGGAATACCGCACAATGAGAAATCTGGGTTCTTACATGAGTTGGGAGATAAATATCATACACTGATCCAGAGTCTACATCCACAGCATGAAATCCAGCACAGGAGCCATAGATCACCTTCAGCCTCTGACCTTCTTCCACAGTAAGATCCACTAATAATGGCTTATGTACCAAATCTCCAAATGACTGCAGTGCAAGCAATAAAAATAAAGAATTCACTTAGTACACTCCATTAAAATAGGTTTCCTTTAGAAATGTACACATGCCTCCATCCCCCTCCTCTCTCCTGTGTGAGGTTTCTTCTTCCATTAAAGTACTTATTTTCATGTAAAAAAAAAAATATGCTGTACAGAGGAACTATGTTTTTGCCATTTCTTTGGCTCTTTTAATGAATCAGCACCAAGTGGCTCCCTACAGGATCAGCTAAGTTTTTCCCTTTAAAAACCAAAGCAAAACACCAGGATTATATTTCCTCCTCAATATTCAAAATATAATTTATTCCTAGAATAAACGCTTTAAGTCAAAATATGCCAAATCAATCTCCCATATAAGTTGATGAATTCTGGAGAAAATGGTGATGAGCCAATTGGTTTCAATCTGTTCCCTTATTTCCCAATTTAAGAATGAGAGGGCAGGAACATACAAACTGAGAAAAACCACCTCCCAAGAAGGAAAGGGACTCTTAACTCTACTACAGTAGTTCCTGCTATGAGAGATTTGGTCTTCATGGTCTCCTGGTTTTTGTTTTTGTTTTTCAAGTAAATTTTTATTATTTTCTTTACATATTCTTTTCCCAACAAATCATATTATTACCATACATTCCCTTTGACTCTGCCAAGTCCCGACTCCCCTCCCTGCAATTGGTATATTTACCTCCTTTTTGTCGTGCACCTCATTCTCACATATATACATTGAAAGTATTATGCCAATCCTGACTCCCCTCCCTGCAATTGGTATATTTACCTCCTTTTTTGTCGCGCACCTCATTCTCACATATATACATTGAAAGTATTATGCCAATCCTGCTAGCGTCTTAACACTTTTACAGTTCTCCTTTAAATATTCAATAAATTTACTCCAGTTATTCTTGTGTCTTTGATCTTCCTGCTCCCGGATCCTCCCTGACAATTTGGCAAGTTCTGCATATTCTGTCAGCTTCACCTGCCACTCCTGGGTGGTTGGTATGTCTTGTGTTTTCCATCTTTGGGCCAGGAGGGTTCTTGCGGCGGCCGTAGCATACATAAACAAATTTTGGTCTCCCATTTTGATTTCCATTCCTATTAAACCTAATAGACACGGTTCCGGTCTTTTGGGAAAGGTATACCTAAATATTTTTTTGAGTTCATTGTAAATTGATTCCCAAAATTTTTAAACCTTGTCACAGGTCCACCACATATGAAAGTAGACACATGGTCTCCTGGTTTTTGATCTTATGGAATACTAACTGTCTAATTCTCCTTCATCAGGTAGCACTAAAGTTTGCATAAAGAGCATGTTTAAGTGTGCTACCAGTCACACACAACCCTCATCAAATACACAGCTCAGTGGTAGAGCATCTGTTTGGCAAGCAAAACAGGTTCAACCTTTGCATTGTCAGGTAGGGCTGGGGAATACAGTACATCGGTATTGACCAGCTATCTACGTTCCACACTTACCAATCTGAACCCTTACCTTAAATGCCATAAATTTGTGGTATGGTTTTGGTGCCCAAGCATAGACTTCTACTGAACTCTTCAAAGCAATTACTAAGAATTTGATTCTCTCATACTTCACTGGAATTAAAAAGGACAGAGAACATGATTTTTACATTATAATGGGGAGGTCATATTATTGTCTTAAAACTGCTATAGAACTACCAATTTAAAAATAATAATGCATATTGTCACATGTAATATGCACTCATAACTGAGTTAGCTTATGGTCTTCTCAAAAAAAAATATGAGCTGATGCTACATCTCAGAAAAGTGTGCTTTGGGGAAAATTTTGTATTTTATTTTCTTAAAATAAGGCATCTTACTTGCGTAGAATAAAATCCCTTAGGTTCACATTTCCAGTGTTTGAATGTATTAATTCCTACAACAATCAAAAGTTTATCCAAATTGCTATAACACTTTGGAGGAGCTATATCCTTATTAATCCAAGGGATTATGAAGGACATGAATAATAAAACTAATATTTAGCACTGTCGTGTTTTGTTTGATAGACTGACAAATTAGTATTTTATTTATATCTCACCTTTCTCCCTGACAGGGACTCAAAACCACTTAAAACAATTTTGATTGATTCAAGGGGTGCTTCCAATTGTGCAGCCCATCTTCTTAAAAACCTAATTATTTTTAAAAATGGACTTATTAAAAAAGAAAGAAAAACATTCTCTCCTGTCACAAAGAGGAAACCCAGGGCTTTTTTCCAGGGGGAATTCACCAGAAAAATGGAACTGATGAAACCTAGCCATTAACTGCTGCAACACATATATGCATCGTAAAAAAGTTCCCATCAAAGCTATTTTGTGTATATGCAAGTTTATGCAAATATTATCAACTGAGCAGCTGGTACCTTCAATGGGGTGCCAGCCTTAGTAATATTACATTTAACTCGTATATCATCTTTTTCAGGGAATTAAATCATTCTCATTACAGAGTTGGATATAATTTTTATAAATTATATAATGAAGTTCAGCACCAAAAAGGATCACCATTCCTATACATTTTTAAGTGCAGATATTTCTTTTTCAGAAAAGTTACTGTTAAAGTTGTCAAAAGTTGCAGTAATCTTCTGACCCCTCTGGTTGTGACATTTATTGACTCCTAAAGGGTTGGCTAGGGGACGCGGGTGGCGCTGTGGGTAAAAGCCTCAGCGCCTAGGGCTTGCCGATCGAAAGGTCGGCGGTTCGAATCCCCGCGGTGGGGTGCGCTCCCGTTGTTCGGTCCCAGCACCTGCCAACCCAGCAGTTCGAAAGCACCCCCGGGTGCAAGTAGATAAATAGGGACCGCTTACTGGCGGGAAGGTAAACGGCGTTTCTGTGTGCGGCTCTGGCTCACCAGATGCAGCTTTGTCACGCTGGCCACATGACCCGGAAGTGTCTCCGGACAGCGCTGGCCCCCGGCCTCTTGAGTGAGATGGGCGCACAACCCTAGAGTCTGTCAAGACTGGCCCGTACGGGCAGGGGTACCTTTACCTTTACCTTTAAAGGGTTGGCTTGGCTTTTTTTAAGCATATGAGGAGAAAAGGCTGGTTCAAATAATCCTTGCTATTTGGCAACAATCAGAACTCTCAATGGAAGGAGGGGGACGACAAATTACACAAAGGGAGGGAAGAGGGCGATAGTGGGATCAGTCAAAATAACGGTTTCAAGTTAAAACTAAAACCAGATCCAAAAATTGCAGGGCATCTTTCCTTTGCAAGATTTCTTGAAACCAGGAGCAAAAACACAGGCTTCCTGGTGTTTGTTTGTTTGCCTATCCCTCTACAGGATAAGAGGCCCATGGGCATTTCTCTGAAAATCTGCCTCCCAAAAATTACCTCACGTGGCTCCTGTGAACCAGTTAACCTCTGCCAGGTTCAGAACTGGGACAGTGGCAGGAAAGGATCTACAGAACCAAAACACGTTTGCCTTTACACTAGATCTAAGAGCATGTTGGGAAATGTGTTGCTCTCAAGGCAGGGGGAGAAGGGATGTGTGTATCATCCTCCGTTTTACACATGTTTCCTGTTAACATGTTGTCTCAGCGAAGATTAAAGCGACGTAAGAATGCATTCTTACAACATTCATCCTGGAATATATAAATAAAAGAGGCAGCTGTCTCTTTTAGACCTTGTGACTTGTTTACAGGAGAAGACCAAAAGCTAAGCACAATCCATTTCAACAGTTTCCTACCCTAGCCAGACCCTTCCATTACATAATTCCATCTTCACTGACTTTCATAAATGTGCATGATGAGTTACTTACCAACTTTATAGTGTACACAGCCTTCCAAGTCACCTACAGTTGTCCAGCCTTGTTTCTTTTCCACCTCAGGGTCATTGTGAAGAATTTTGTTTCTTAACCATGACAGATAATACACTCTCAATTTGTTTTTCTTACCTAGAAAAGTGTGGTAGGAATGGGCGATAAGGTACAGAGCTGGGATACAAGCCTCCACAAAAACACATTAGCAATCATAGATAAAATCCACTTTTTTTTTAAATTATGCCAACCATTTAAGCTCAAGCCCAAAGGCAAACTTTCCTTCCAGCTACTGCTACTGCCTGTTATGTTTTCAAAAAATCAAAACTCTACCTAAAGAAAGTAGGATGGACCAGGCTATGTTTCATGTTGACACAGTTCAGATTTAACATTTTCAGTCCTCCAAATAATGGTTTGAGGGATGAGTAATAAGCTCTGTGCTCACATACTCTTCTACATCAACTCTCGTATCAACTTCAGCCCTTCAATCGTGCTTTTGTATCATGTTTACCAAGCTGGCATTAAACCACAGTTTCCTGTGACCGATGTAACTGGAAATTGGGGATTTAGAGAAGCCATGATTGAAGCGACACAGTTTTGGGGTATGAGGGGAGGGATAAGCGGGAGGATGTGGTCCCAACGCTCATTTCTAGTTTAATAAACTATGGTTTACTAAGCTACAATTCACTGCTTCACAACTGAGTCTTGCTCACAGCCAACTCATTACTTCCTGGTTGAAGCTGGCTTCAAGTCCTAATTTGAAGGCAAGTGCAAAATGTTGCTTTATAAAGAGCCATTGGGGGGTGGGCGCTATCAGATATGGGGAATTCCAAATGCAGAATTCCAAATTCCTGTGGGGTGTAGGGAAGGTGAGGATTAGGAAGCGACAGAGAGGTCTGCTTCTGGCCCATGCCCAATTTGCCCATCAAAACTTGACCTTTTGAATCCTCCAGTCCAGTACCTAAGCCAAGAGGTCAAAACAGCAAACTCCTAAAGCTTACAACAGTTATGTTGTGACTGTAGCAAGGGACAAACAAGGTGCATGCAAACACCCGTCTCTCACAACCCGGCAGTACAATCTTTCAAGCCATATTTTTATTTATTTACCCATAACAAAAATAGTTTACAATACAAACAATACAAAATATTCGTAATAAAATTCAAATAAAATCAAACTTTTAAAATTGCTAGGCGTAATAACACAATATCAAAATATAGATAAAATCAACACATGCCAAAAAGACTGCGTCTCTGGCTAGACTTGCCTAAACAAACAGAATGTTTGCTTAGATTTGTGTTAATATTTGCACAATATTACCTCAGACTTTTTATTTATTTCCTATAGTAGTATTTACTCAGTTACAACATGTGAATCCATGGGAACTTGGGTTTGAACTGCATCACTGGAATAGTTTTATCGTAACAGACATGATGTGGGAAAAGACCTGTAGTTTTTTGTTTTTAAGCTTCTCATGTTGCTGATGGCGAAATACTGCGGTTAAGACTTGTGTGTGATCCTTTGTTTTTAACTGCGTCATTGGAGATCAAGACTCCTTGCCACATTCACTAGTTTCCTACTTGAATATTGTTTCCTCTTTTATGGCACGTTATGTTAACCCTTTAACTGCATGATCCTTAGTGACTGGGACATACCTTCAACCAAGTATATCATCAACCTTTTCCGCTCCACCTTTAACCCAAGCATGCAATTGGGAATCTATTTCTTACCCATCTTTTACTATCTATTTGCATGGTGGTAATGCTCGTTACGACCCAGCTTGGATTAGGCTGTACCCCATTAGTGGGTCCCAACCCAGCAGTAGCAGTAACAGCCGTTCAATGTCCTTATGTTTTGTGGGAGGTCACAAAGACTCTTTCATTAATAAACACAAGAGCTTAAAGGCAAAATGGTATTCCATAGAGAGAGGCTTCTCATTAACCGTATTTTTCGCTCCATAAGACACACTTTTTCCCTCCTAAAAAGTAAGGGGAAATGTGTGTGTCTCTTATGGAGCGAATGCAGGCGGGAGACTCTGCTCAGTACTCCCTTTAAAGAACCGTGTGGAGCGTGTGTGCGGCTCTTGGGGGCTTTTCTCCGAGGAGGGAGAAGGGCAGCCCGTCAGTCCCTTCTCCCTCCTCAGGGAAAACCCCCCAAGACCTGCACACATGCTCCACACAGCTCTTTAAAGGGAGCGTGGCTCTTGGGAGCTTTTCTGGGAGGTGGGAAAAAAGGACTGACGGGCTGCCCTCTGCCCCTTCCCCCACCTCCTGGAAAAGCCAGCAAGAGCCGCTGCCAGGCTCTGCTCCCTTGTAAGGGCTCCCTTTTGTCCCTCATACCGCTTTGCTGGGAAGCCAGCAGAAGAGGAGCTCTTGCTCTGCTGGCTTCTCAGCAAAGCGAGAGGAGGGACGGAAGGGTTTAAAGCAAGAAAAGCGAAAGCCACTTACATGCTCTGCGCAAAAAAAAGAAAATCTTGCTTTCCCCCTCTAAAAACTAGGTGCGTCTTATGGAGCGAAAAATACGGTATTTAAAGGTTCTTTTTGTAGCCCTACTAATTTCTTGGGTATACCCAGATATACTCAAATAAGATATACTCAGAGCAGACCTACTGAAATCAATAGACCTAACTTAGGCATGTTCATTAATTGCAGTAGATCATACTTCAGTAGGGTGTATGGGCTGCTAGGGGAGGGGTAGAACCTCTGGTGAGGGACATGTCATGCTCCTTCTGGAGCAGTTTGTTCCCCTTTGGTCCCCACTCTGCATTCAGGAATCACCAGCAGCTCCCAGAAGCTGTCACCATGGGACAGCAGTCACACCCCTGGAACTGTTTCAACTGCTTAGCTAAACCAGAAGAGGGCAGCTGATGGGGCCCCATTCCTTGGTGAGTTAGGAACTTCCCCTACATGCAAAGACAGGCTCCGGAGGATTGAGTGGACAAGACCAGTAGTGGGTCCAACGATCAAGAAGGCGGTTTCTGCACCTGCTGCAGAGGAAAGAGTGGGGCAGATGGGCCTCGTCAACTTGGGAAGGTAGCCCACCTGGAAGAAGGAAAACTCTAAACCTCTGCTGTCTCGTGGGATATCTTCGAGAGAAGAAAAGGCGAAGGAGTAAACCCTGCCCAAATCTAAGGTGGAGTCCCTAAGACAAGTCAGATGGCACCTTGTACACCTCATCCCAGCTACTCCTGCAGCCAAGCTAGTGCCAAACGTATTGCTCTGCTTTTCTTTGGACTGCATCAGTGAGACTGTGAGGGGTTTGTGTTGTCTGGGCAGCTCAGGACCTCCACACACACTGCCCAGGCCTGCGCCCTGGGGAGGTCACTTTGGTCTGCTAACACAATGGTTTGACCCCTGGAGGTGAACTCCATTGTCTCTCAAGACAGATGGACGCCAACAACAACTTTGATTAACACTTTAGTTAACTATCACCTTGGTTAATCAGGGATAGAGAACCTATAACCCTCCAGATGCTGTTGGACTATAATTCCCATCATTCCTCACTATAGACCATGTTGTCTGGGACAGATGAGAACTGTATTCCAGCCGCATCTGCACAGCCACAAGTTCTCCATATCCAATATTAAAAGTAGCATGTTCTCTGGAGGGACCTCTGATAGATTTATTGATTGATGAAACAGCAATTTAAAAGGGGAAAGAGTTAGCAAAAAGAGATAAAGGCATATAAAGTAGAGGTTTGAACCATTCTGTTATTCAAAGAAAGACCACAACATGGTTTTTTTCAAAAAGAGAATTCATATTTACCCGATATTGTCACCAAGACGTTGAGACCTTCAAGTACATCCATTTGCTGGAATCTTCTTCGGTTTATTAATGGATACACCTTCCCTTGGCCACTCCTGTCCAACAGCATCAGACCACTCTCTGTACCCACTAACAAATTCACCCCTAGGGTAAAATAATATCAAGTCAGAACACAAAGTTCCTTGATTGGCCAGTTCAGTAGATATCTGCAGTTCTCTGGGCAAACGCCAAACCTTTTCACACAACAAGAATGACCATGACACCAGGGCATGGAATACACACCAACATTCCAGAAATGCTGTTAAAGCAGTTTTTCCTTCCATCTAGATTTTGGATCAGGGTGGGTTTCATTTCCATGCCTGCCGTGCTCTCACAGAAATTGCATTCCAGGAATTTTCATGGAAATGTTCGCCCATACGAAGGTCTACTCTTGTGCAAACTGACTCATCAGTTTACTTTTAGTAAACTTCATGCATACTTCTGAACCTTTTGCCTGATAAACATACTGCACCTAGCAAGCTAATCTGAAAACACTTTCGACAACCATTAGTCCCAAATTTCCAATAGGTTTTTGGTTATGACCTTATGCTTCATCTGCAACATGTTCATATAAAAGGAAGGAACTAGCAACCAACAGTGGTTTGCATACCCCATAAGGCAGCACATAAGATCTCAGAATTGAATCTCTTCTTGTATTTGCGGATTTCTGGCGTGTCGCTTTGTGGCCGTGTATTTGTAGGGTTCACATTAACAACTGATCCTTTTCTGGTTGGATCTTGCCTTATTGCCTCTGACCTCATTGCTTCACTAGAGAATCCTACTGCAAAAAAATTGGAAGAAAGAAAGAGAAAAAACAGTTATCTTTTAGTATACATTTGGGCTCACACATGATATGCGCATCAAGTTGAAGAAAAATACTGTTAGGTACAGCATGTGAAACATACACAGCCGTACCTCGGAAGTCGAACACCTTGCAAATCGAACGTTTTGGCTCCCAAACGCCGCAAACCCGGAAGTGAGTTTTCCAGTCTGCAAACGTTCTTTGGAAGCCGAACGCATGACACTGCTTCCATGGCTTCCGATTGCGTGCAGGAGCTTCCTGCAGCCAATCGGAAGCTACACCTTGGTTTCCGAACATTTTGAAGTCGAACGGACTTCCGGAACGGATTTCATTTGACTTCTGAGGTACGACTGTATTGGGAACTGTTTTACGCATTTCAACAGTTACTATAAGCCTTACTCATTGGTGTTTATATTACTTACCAACAGAAGTCACAGTTGTTCCACTAGATGGAGATATCTGTAGTAATCTAGGGTCTATAAAAGGTGTAAAGGAGGTAGATTTGTGTTTCTGCAGTGTGTTACTAGCGGACTGAGTCTGCAATGTAAATTTCAGAGTCATTAATGGTTATAATATAAACAAATGGGATCACACAAAAAACCCAAACAAATAATTCCAGCCACTACTGGACAGCACTGTTTTAGAAGCCTTCTCGTCCCCCTTCCTCAAGTGCTGCCTACACGTGAGTAGCATAAACATTTTAAATAAACATTTTTCCTAAGCACTACTGTGAAAGTTCAGTCCAACTCACAGTCCTAATTTAGATGTTTACATAATGAGGCCTGTTCACCAAAACAAGCATACAAGAATGTCTCCTCTTGCTGAAACGTGTCAGGCTCCTATTCTGTAAATATTTCTTTATTCCACATCCAACATATTCTGCTTTTCATCTTTCTACTGTAATACTCCCTTGCTTTTGTTGCTGCTATTCTGTGTCTTCTACCCTCATCTAGTGACCAACTGGGAACTATAGTCTCTTCTAGTGCAACAAAACTTGAGCAATTAGGAACCAGGCATTCACTTCTACGTTTGATACGCCGTTTTAGCATCCGGTTAATTGCAGGGCAATTCTTTCCCTCTCAAATCTCCCTTGTAAACTGAGCCTCTTGCCAGAAAGCTGCAGCAGTTTCTTCCACCATCATTTCTCACAGAAAAATACTGAACATTTATTGAACAAGGGGACTTATTTGGGAGGGGAGGTGTGGACAGGGACACGAAGCAATATTCAGGCACCGGTGCACCCTGAAGTTAAAACACAATAAACATGGAAAACACAAACGAAAGGAGAAAAGTGAAACAATGAAACTGTTAAAAAGTGGAAGTGGGGTGACTTTAAAAATCCCTTGCCAGATTGTGAGAGTTAAGTGTCACAGGGACAACACTACACTTTAAGGCAGAATGACACGGGTTAAAAACAAAGTGTGTGACGTATAAAGACAAAAAAGGGGGGAGGGCGAGTTGATGTTTAACTAGGCTTTTTTTTCATACATCTGAAGTGTTGGCTCAGTTCTCTCTCCTACAAAACCTCTTTGAGACAGAGAGCCTTTACTGTGTCCCTCAAAGTGGACTTCATGCAACTAGGGTTTTAAAAGGAATTCTGCTTCCACCAAATTCTACAAGCGCTATTTCTCCACTCCAAAAACACTGCGGCTGTTTAAAAACATGGTATTTAGAACAAAGGAAGAGGTGGGCCTTGACAGTATTCAAACAACTGACTTCTACCCTACGGCAATATGCACTGGGTTTGATTCCAAACTTGCATAGAGTAGACAGAGCTCCATTCATTGTACATGTCCACAGGCAGAAGTGGGGGAAGAGATATTCAACGACCCTCCCTCATTTTCCACGCAGTCCCTCTGTGTGTTGCAGAAAATCTGCTCTAGAGGGTTAAAGTACCTCTGGAAACGGGCAAAAATCATCTCCTCCCTTGTGCCCTCAAGCAGGAGCCTCTTGTGATAAGCTACCGCTTTAACATGGGATTACTTGTGAAATTCCAAAACACTAAAATCCAGGAACAATTAAGACATGGCTGCCATGAATTTAGTTTTGTTATTTTTTAAAAAAAGAGTTTTTTCATTCAAGCGGCACCTACAAATATGCTGTGGTTTGTAAGGTGGCTTCTGTTTTCCAGTGCTAGAATCTGATTTCCTTGACCTTTGGCTTCAAGCAAACTATATTGATATTCTTAAGCATCTGATGAATTTTCATGCACACTGTCTCAATTTCACACTTTCTTAACGTTCTCTCTCTTTTTTCCCCCTCCAGTGCAACTTTGGGATTGAAGGCAGACTCCCTGGTAAAATCTCAGAGACTATCCAAATCAGTGCGGCAAATAACTGGCTTCCGACGGAAACCTTTTAAAAGAGTGTGATTTCGGGGTGCATCTGTACATCTGAAAGCCCTGGCAGAACAGCCTCGCTGCTTCAGGAGCGTTTTGTGGAGATTCGGTTCTGAGTCCTACTTTCCTTGTTCTGCTCATTTGTAAAAGCTTCTGAAAATAAATGGTGCCCCACCCTTTAAAACCTGCACATCCCTAGTCTGTTGGAAGTATTTCTGTTTAGGTTCCTACCATGTGTACAAAAATTCATATGGAAGAGCTCAACGTATGCTTTTCCCTACCACCAGAGGGCACCTTCCAAGTGTATCGACACGTCTTCGCATGGAAAAGAGTAGCTACCGTATTCTTTGCTCTATAAGACTCACTTTTTCCCTCCTAAAAAGTAAGGGGAAATGTGTGTGCGTGTTATGGGGTGAATGCAGGCTGCGCAGCTATCCCAGAAGCCAGAACAGCAAGAGGGATTGCTGCTTTCACTGCACAGCGATCCCTCTTGCTGTTCTGGCTTCTGAGATTCAGAATATTTTCCTCCTCCAAAAACTAGGTGCGTCTTGTGGTCTGGTGCGTCTTATAGAGCGAAAAATACGGTATGTCATAGGAAAGCTGCCTCCAATTTTACAAAATGCCTTTCAAAGCGGATCTGTGCCATCAAAAACCGAGACGGATCTTTTCACACGACATTCCAAAACAATAAAACAAAACAGAAACAAAGCTATCGAAGAGCCGGCTGCTTCATTCCCTCTCCCCATCAAGAAATTTCCAAAAAGCAGCCTCTTGTGGTAAGGCTGGAGAAAGCTTCCTTTCTAAGACAGTGCACTCCTTATCCCCAAAGCAAGGACCCCACTACATGCGCAGTTACTTAGTAGTATGCTAAACCAGGTAGTATTGTCATCTGAAGAAGCCAGATTACCCTAAGTGTGACCTCTCCAAGTAGGCACTCTCCCCAAAACAGCGTTTAAACAAATACCAACAGGGCAATCAGTTTAGCTTATCCAAAAGCCATGCAATTAATGACTTGTATTAAAAAAAGGGGGGGGAGCAAGAGTAGTCAACTGGCAGGTTTGGGGTAAAACTGCTCTAGAGTTAAGGGGGTTTTGGTACGTAAAGAGCTGAAATGTGTTATTTTTGAGGAGTGAGGGGTTAAGTGACAGGAAGAAGAAGAACAGCAGCAGCAGAGAAGGGACGCTGAGCTGGAGCTCCTGGGGAAAAGCTAGCTATGAAGCAATAACCCTATGAAAGCAGCCAGCTGTGGGGGCAAGACATACCTCATTAGTAGTTAGCTTGTCCTGGGGTGTCTGTGGGGACATGGTGGGTGTCGGCTGGCTGGAGGATGGGGAGGAAGAGGTGGAGGAAGTGGAGGAGGAATGGCTTTGCTGTAAGAGATCTGGCAAGAGGTGAATGCGACCGGCAAAGCCATTGCTCTCATGATGGCTGGCACGCTTTGTGTCAACTGTACTCTGCAGAAAAAACAGGCACACTTGTCTTGCTCAAGTGCTGCGTAAAGGTCTCTCTGTCCCTAGAAAGCTGGTCTACTTTCAATGCTTCAACCAATGCATAACATCAACCAAGCCTTGATGCCTCCATTAGAAAGGTTGGTGGCGGTGAATTCAGCCACACATTACAGGAATGTTTGGGTTCCCTGGCAAAGCCAGCTTTGTTCACCAGCAAAATTAAGCTCTTGTTGGCCAAATTCGCAAGACCACATCAACCTGCACGTTCCCTAAGGTTATTTTCACTATCATCTTATTTTTATTATTTAGTTCTGGTTTTTTAAGACACGATCAGATGAAAGTGCTTGAAACATCTGCTGAATGTCCTAATTTAGTTATCTGAACAATATGCATGACATTTTAATACATCCTAGGGGGTCTAGGGATGTTCGGCTACAGAACTGGAAAACTCGGTAATGAGTGAGGTTCATATTGTACAAACTACCACACTAAACAGACCCGCAAGTTCAAGACAAGGGAAGAAATGCCTTGATAATTCTGTGCATAACATTTCAAGACAGAAAGACCATGTGACCTGATAGTTCTGTTGCTAAAGATAAGAAGGTCTGGCTTCATAAGCTGTCTGGGTAGGAAACCTCTTGGAAAATGTGTGTAAGCTGTTCTGAACTCCTAAGAGGGGCACATGGTGCATTTGTAACTGATTTAAAGCAAACTAGGTGATCTCTTCTTCTGCTGTATCTGGCTTGCCCACAATTAGTTGTTTTTTTAAAACACCTTTTAAAGGTTGAGAATCACATCAGAGATTCCTTCCAGTGGCCTGTGGCTCTTTAACCTTTGTGTTGGTCCAAGACTAAGATAAACTCAGCACAGTGCTGTGAAGTGTCACTACAATGCACGTAAGCACAAACATTGTGTGGAAACTATTACTCCCTTTGCAGGCCTGAAATGTCTGCTGGTTCAACAAGAAGCTATTAACTGTGTCTATATGTCCTGCAACTGATATTATGTAGGAAGAGAGTATGAAAGAATGAGTGAGTTAATGAGGGTGGGAGGAGGGAGAGGAAAAACTACACTTGAAAGAATGCATACCTGTCGGACGATTAAAGTGCCCTCCTTGGAAGGAGTCATTGCAGGTTCACTCTCCACGTCGTCGTGCACAATCATAGTTTTCACGGACTCTGTTTCCCCATTGCTGAGGTTTAGAGTGGATCTGTTTGGTAAAGGAGACATTTTGATTACGTCCACATGTACCCTTTCTGTTTCTATTCTGATTCTTCAGTATCCACAGTAATAAAAAAAAGGGGGTAAAGGTAAAGGACCCCAGGACAGTTTAGTCCAGTCAAAGGTGACTATGGGGTTGCAGTGCTCATCTCGCTTTCAGGCCGAGGGAGCCAGCGTTTGTTCACAGGCAGCTTTCCGGGTCATGTGGCCAGCATGACTAAACTGCTTCTGGTGCAACGGAACACCGTGACGGAAGCCAGAGCACACGGAAACACTGTTTACCTTCCTGCCACAGTGGTACCTATTTATCCACTTGCACTGGTGTGCTTTCAAACTGCAAGGTTGGCAGGAGTTGGGACAGAGCAAAAGGAACTCACTCCGTCGCGGGGATTTGAACCACCAACCTTCCGATCGGCAAGCCTGGCTCAGTGGTTTAGACCCACAGCAATACTAAAATAATTTCACAAAAGGATGATTTTAACAGTAGTACTAGGATACGTTTAATTGTGGAAACCTTGCCTATCTGGAAAACCTTTATTTGCAAACTCCCATTCATTTGGGTGCCTGCAGTGAACAAGAATTTTTTGGGGGCGGGAGGGGATAGTATGTTAGTATGACACACACTCTTGTGTTTTTAAATTGTAAACAGCCCTGTAATCCTCGGATGGCGGGCTGTACAGAAATTTAAATCATCATCAGCCAGACAGCCAGGTAGGGAAGCTTTTGTAAACTGGCTAGTAGCTTCTCAGGGAATGGCGAGTCAAATATTTGTATTGAAACTGAAACTAATTACTGTATCGGTGCCTTCAAAACATGCACTTTTCAGTTATCTATTCATCTTACTTTATCCACATCTTCAAGATATATTCATTTTCCTACTATAGGATATTGTGAACCCTTATATAGCAGATTGCCAATGTTATGTTTATATTATGGAAGGAGACACACACAATCCTATATTCTGCAGGATCATAGAATTAGAGAAGAACTAAAAGATAGCAATGGTTAAACACCTTTCACGGGTCCCAAATTCCATACCTGAATACAGTATTGGAAGCCCTACCAGAATTCACAAAATGAAATTGACCTGTAAGCAAAAGTTCCATTAATACATCACATCAGGAAGAGAGGGAAAGGAGAACTAACACTGCTCTAGCATCTTCTGGTCCCGAAGTAGATTCATCAACTCCTTCCTGCTCCATGTCATCATCGTCTTCATCAGTTGTTCCCGACTCTTCACTGGATGATGAATAATCAGTCACTTTATGTGGAGGCCGCACATCCTCGACTGCCCGTAATTCCTTCGCCAAATCAGTTAAATTCTAGAAGGAGCAGAAGGAAAAGCACAAGGTGAACAACTGCAGAAAAGGATGCAAGCAGATGACTGCCCATTTCGAGTTCCAAAAGCTGGATCTATTTAGTCACAGCTGATGCTTTTGATTTAAAGACCTATGCTATTATTTCAGAAAACTTCTTTAAAAATTCTATTACCGTATTTTTCGTCCCATAGGACGCACCTAGTTTTTTTGGGGGGGAAATAAAGGAAATTTCCCCCCCTTTATTTCCCCCCAAAAAAAACCAGGTTGGGGAACAGCGGTATGGCGGCGCTCCGCCTCCCTGCTGTCCCCCGAGCTTGTGGGGCTGGCGCTGGGGAGAAGCGCGCTTCTCCCCAGCGCCAGCCTCCAAACCAGGTCAAGGAACAGCGGGATGGCGGCGCTGTGCCTCCCCGCTGTCCCCCGAGCTTGTGGGGCTGGCCGGTGTCTGCCCGGCGCGAGGGGCGCTCTGCTTCAGGGCGCCTTGCACGCCGGGCAGCAGACTGCTATCCGCAGCGCGGGGAGCGGGATGTCTGCCCGGCGCGAGGGGCGCTCTGCGCACCGACCCCTCTCGCTCTCCAAGCTTCAGCGAAAGCCTGTATTCGCCCCATAGGACGCACACAGATTTCCCCTTCAT
The DNA here is from genome assembly GCF_964188315.1 of Podarcis muralis. Taxonomy (NCBI): domain Eukaryota; kingdom Metazoa; phylum Chordata; class Lepidosauria; order Squamata; family Lacertidae; genus Podarcis; species Podarcis muralis. The sequence goes on along the minus strand of NC_135658.1, from coordinate 75,956,351 downwards.
TTTTGGAGGGGGAAAAGTGCATCCTATAGGGCGAAAAATACGGTACTTCTTTGGTGTGCATGGAGCAAAAGGGTCAAGCAGCTTGATAATTTTAATTGAACTAAGTGTATTTCAAATAGAAAGTAACACACTTCACTTAAAAAGGCAGGTGCCAAACTGATTGCTGGGAAGTTTGCCTAGTGTCTTTCGCCATTATCAAACACTAACAGATGGGATGGTGTGTCCCCTTCCTCTCTGCTCTGCTGCAGTCCCTTGTACCCCCATTTTTGCTCTGGAAGGGTTCCCCAATCCTCTGGAACAGATCTGGGGAGCATATAAGGTCTGCAATGGGAGATGAGATGAAGGGGAAATCCCATTACATGAGTGGAAGAGCACTGTTGGGTATCACCCAGGTGTCTCGGAGCAAAGCTGTGCAAATGTTATAATAATTACAAAGGCAAGAGGGTTCATTGCTCTCAGTAGCATTAAACGAGCAGTTGACTGCTTACCACTTCTCCCTGAAGACCAGTCAGACGAACAGGTTCAGCAAATGGACATCAGGACAAGAGTGAATGGAGTGCAATTGGGGGGAAAGAAACATTACAACACAAGTTTAGTATAGGAAGAAAATAAATCCAGTCTTCAAGGTGCTAAAGCTGTATCACTAGCTTGCTCAAAAACTGCCATTAAGGAATAAAGGAATAGAACACAAAACAACGAGCTACAACAATATTATGAGTAGGAATCAGGACAGTGTTGGGGAGATAACGGAATTTCTTTTTCAACCATTCTACACATACACACGCTAGGAAAAATGGTAACCTGAAGGGGATAACTTGAAATGCTCTGCTAGATATTTGGAAGGAACAACAAAAAAAGAGTTGTTATGTGGCATTTACTCATGGTGTGATTGTTGCTCTGTTTCAGTGATGCATTTTGATAGGCAATATTCATTTAAAATGAAGAACGCTGTACTTTGAAAAAGCAGGAGTTTTCAGTACAATTCTAGAAGTAGTCGTTAGCTGTGCCTTGCTATTTGTTTGAACAGAAGAGTGCTCGCTCAGGATTATCATCTGCCAACCAGTAACTAATGACCAGGCCAAGGCAGCAAAAAGCTTGTACTATACTAACTACACACGTTCACAGACCGTCCAAGCAAGAATCCTTGTAATTGGCTTTGCCACATGCAGACTTTCTCCAGTTTCTTTGATCTAATTTGTATAGTTAAGAGCTACAGCTATTTCCTTTGCAGACGGTAAGAGCACAACATGTGTGGCTGGTGATACAGTACAGGATGCATCTTAATAATTCAGAGAGAATGACAATGTCTTCATAATTTCAGGACTGAACTACATATTGGGAAGGTGGCAGCGGGCTCTTGGACCACAGAGCATTACGCTTCCTTCCCTAAGCCAGGCCGAAGCTTCCTGGGCTTTGGGAAGGTAGCAACAGGGGAATGTTTAGGGAACTAGTCTAGTCCCCCTAGTCCACCAAAACTACCATCTCTTGTACCAGTATATTCTAAAACTATTTGCAGCCATGTTTCTCTTAATCCCAGCAACTTCATTTTCCAAAAACAGTATAAAATAAAAATTCAAATATGGCTGTTTTCTGTACTTCAGAAATGGTTATCAAATGGTTACTGGAATTGCAGCTTCTTGCCATAGATAGCTAGGATTGCTGCAAAATCTGATAGCTCTTACTATTACTAATATATAACTATGGTTGCCTATTAGGAAACTGAACTATGGAAAAGTGCCCTGCTCACTTTGAGTAGAGATTTAAGCAATGCAAGAGAAGCGTCATGTACAGAAAGCTTCTATGTGGACACCTCCTCAATACATTTGAAATCTATCCATTTAGAAGGGTTTGTGTACTTTTTCCAGAATATGCATTAAATGAACTGTGCATGTGTCCAGTGTGGCTGGGGAACGGCAGCATGATGAGCGTGGTACAAATAATAAAATGAAATAAAATAGTAAAAATAATTTCCAGGAAATGGATTAGCTCGTTGTGGTGTTGCTTGTTTGTTTGTTCACAGGATTTAACTTGAGTGAATATCTAATGCTGGATTTTATGAAAATAAGTTTTTCCATGTAACTTTTCAACATTTCCAACTTTTTTTTTTCCTTCTTAACTCTCCACTCCTACACCTTAAACGTATCAGTAGGCCGTCTCTTATGTAAAACTTCACACGACAAGCTTTTATGCTATGTATCAGACACAGATGAGGAGGTAACAGTCTGAGAGCCTCACCACAGGTTTACTAGGTCTGAAAGCTTCCTTCTTCTCTTCTGGTTTTTTTGTTGCGTTTTCACTACGTTGCGATGGCGAACCTTCAGATTTTGACGATGCTACATGAATAAAGACCAAAAAGAGGTAGGGAAAGAATAAATTAGTTAATCGCAAATTAAGAGGAATGTTAAAGCAATAGGAGTTTTAATATTTCAATGCATCTTATTCCTCCATCCCCACTGAGATACCTTAAATTAATTAATCAGGGGTGGGGAACCTGCAACCTGTGGACCAATCCTGGCCCTCTAGTTGGGCCACTGTTTCTCAAACTTGGGCCTCCAGCTCGTTAGACTACAACTCCCATCATCCCTGGCTAGCAGGACCAGTGGTCAGAGAGTTGTAGTCCAACAACTGGGAGTTGATGGGAGTTGTAGTCCAACAACAGTTATCAAGCCCCAAGTTTTAGAAACACTGAAGTAGGCCTTTGAAGCCATTTCCCCTGGTGCCCACCCACCTATCAAATAGCTGCTGGTACTTATGGGCAAGGAGGGTGGGGTCCATTTCTGCGCTGGCTGCCCCTATCTGTTCCTAGCAGGGAACAGGGAACTTCGGCCGAAGCGTCAGGGTTTAACTCGCTGCTCATCAGCTGAGAGGGGGTTAAATCCTGCCATGGCTGGCTGTGCACTTTCTCTCTGCTTGGTACAAAAAGCAGGTTGGTGGGTAGGGGAGAAAGAGAGGTGCTTTGCAAGCCCTATGTGAGACGCTGCCTTCTGCAGGCATCAGCTGCAAGTCACTCTCGCAGCTTGCAAAAAGCCAGTTTCTTTCTACCCCATCCCCATCAGCCGATGGCAGGTTAATGGGAGAGTACAGCCTGGTGGGTGCTGGGCACTTTGGAACCCTGCACGAGGGATTCTGACAGTTGGGCAGGGCAGCCAGCTGTCAATCATATGTGGGCATAATTGTGTCATGTGACCGACAGGTAGATTGTTCTTCCCACCTGTTGGAAGTTGGCTTGCAGGGAGCCAAAAAGCTTCGCCACCCCTGGCCTGAGTGAACCAACAAATACGAAAGAAGAATGCAGATTAATCTGTAGGCTCCTAAGGATAAAGAGAGAGGAAAACGTCGTGTCTTACATCTCATTCGGAATCTCTCTCCGGATCCACTCTGGGACCCAGGATGTGACCCGGGCTGTGAACTGGAATTGCTGGAACCAGAGGAACTTCCACTCCCAGGTCTTGGCACCAGCTTCTCCACTCTTTCCCAGAGCAGGCGAGGCTCTATATTGCTATGTGGAAAAATAAAAATAAAAGGTGTTTGTTTTTTAAAAAAACCCACATTGATCAAGGTTAATATTTTATTTTATTGCCATAACAATGCTTTTTTCCCCAGAAGACATTCTTAGTCCTCTGTCACTATCCCAGTATGTTTCCGAGCACAATTCAAAGTGTTGGTGCTGACCTTTAAAGCCCTAAAGAGCCTCGGCCCAGTATACCTGAAGGAGCATCTCCACTCCTATCGTTCAGCCCGGACACTGAGGTCCAGCTCCAAGGGCCTTCTGGTGGTTCCCTCAAAGCAAGAAGTGAGGTTGCAGGGAACCAGGCAGAGGGCCTTCTCTGTAGTGGCACCCGCCCTGTGGAACACCCTCCCATCAGATGTCGAGGAAATAAACAACTATCTGACTTTTAGAAGACATCTGAAGGCAGCCCTGTTTAGGGAAGTTTTTAATGTTTAATGCTGTATTGTGCTTTTAATATTTGGTTGGGAGCTGCCCAGAGTGGTTGGGGAAACCCAGCCAGGTGGGCAGGGTATCAATAATAAATAATAATAATAATAATAATAATAATAATAATTATTATTATTATTATTATCATCATCATCATCATCTCATGTTCTCATGAGTAGTCAGAATGAATACTTGAAACGCCTGAAGTTTCTTCCAACTCTGCAATTCTATGATTCTAAGTCGAACAAGCACTTCATGACGCATACACAATTGCTTTCAGGTTATCTCTAGCTGGAGATACAATCAGACAAACACTATGAAAAGGCCCAGTGTCTGGGACCAGTGTTATCATGCCACAGCAGACTGCCCATTTCCAATCCCTATAAAGCCTCGTAGGCCTCTCTGAATGAGCAATTACTGAGAGGAGCAAGGAGAAGAAACAGTAACTTTCACACGGCTTGTGCTCTCCTATTGAGAGGTGGTATGGGCCGATCCCAAGCATGAGAATAGACAACAGGTGAGAGGAAGAGGTGGGTGCAATTGGGGAGTTGGTTCCCACTCAGAGCATCTTGACTAAGACTCATTCAAGGCCTTTTGCCTGCACTACCTATGAACATGCTTTAAGATGTGGTTCCAAAAGAAAACCAACTAGAGTTGAATGGCATGAGATAACTTCCTGTATAAACTTGCCCTTAGGAGCTTCTCAGATACAGCAGAAACTGCCTTACAACAGCATCTCTCAACACTAAGTGTTTTTGGGGAACAATGGATTCCAATTTGCTCCTCCCAAGTGGGAAACCCAATTTGCTCCTCCAATCCAATTTGCTCCTCCTGAAGTGGGAAACCCAATACCACAAACCTTGTGGAATTTCTTTGACCTGCTTGGTTATTTTGCTGTCCACTGCCCTGCAGCGGCGAATCTCGGCGAGATAACACAGGTGATCTGGATGTTGTTCTCACAGGTACCTTGCATGGAAGAATAAACAATTCAGATACCACGACATATATAAAAAAAAGAACATGTTGCTGCGACAATGCATTGGGGTACATTATTAAAACACTAGCATTTTGAGCAAAATAGTTCTAAAATAATTCACCAACTAGAGTCCTTAAGCTCATTTTGGACTGCATCTAAGATGCTGGAAAGAACGTAAGAGTTTAGTAGGTAACTAGCAAACAAACACATATACCCACTCACAGACTACCATGACGGTTTAGAACACAGGACTTTGAAGCAAGGGATGCAAAAAGCAATCTGCTATAATAGCATGGGAAATTTAGGAAATTAAGCTCTAAGTAGCCATCAAATGACTAGTAATGGATCAGTAGAAGGCAGAGAACTGGGGGAAAGCAAGATTATATTTGACAGAGGTAAACCAAGCAAGAAAACACTTTCTTTGTGGACAGAAATGTCTCAACAAAACTACCGGTTTAAAGCCTGATATTCCATTTAGAGACAAAGAGGTAGCTTTCAGCTATTCATATGTTTTCTTCTCTACATCACTTGGCATAATATTTTACTTCTATATAACAGCCACCGCCCATACGGCATTTTTGTGTTAAGTTAGGGCAGAAATTCCTGTAACATCTTGGCTGAAGAAGGGGAGGGAGAATTCCTTGCCTAAAGTACTGTTTCTGATACCAGTGTCATTCTTATGGGTGTGCAAATCACTAGTTAAAAATCTAGCACATGCCTTTCATTACTTTTGCTTTGTTTTTTGTTTCTTTTTGTTAAAAAAAAATTCACAATTCTGTCTTTCTACTTCCTTACCCTTGGAGGCACCTCGTCACTGTCTGATCTAGCCCAGGCCTTTTGGGTGGGGTCGGGTACCTCAGACTTAGAGTCAGAACTCTGATTTAGCACTTCACTGCGTGAAGGTGGATTTGGGTCCTGAGAGCGAAGATGGTGATGTGCAAATTTGGGAGAAGGGTCACTGAAGGAATGGGACCGCGAGACAGGGGAAACATTGTTCTTGAGAGATGCCAGATGGGACCACTGTACCTTACGAAGAAAACAAAACATAGAACATTCAATGCGTTCTGTTCACACGGGCTCCCCCCGCCCCGCCCCAAAACACAGAATAAAAAAGGCAAAGAGGGTATTTGGGTGGCGGGATAAGCACAACTTGGGATATGATGTAAGGCAAGCATGTGGTTGAAAATCAATACGAGCTTAAAAGCAAGGGAGGTGCAGAGAGAACATAAAATCAGCATTTTGGAGGGTGTATGCTCTGGGCACACCAATTAATGGGAAAAGATAAGGGCAAGTTCCATCTTGCGGAACCTAGGCCGGATGAAAATTTTCAAATCCAAGTATCAAATCAAAAGGAATAGTATAAAATAATATTGGCAAATACCGTACTTTTCCACATTTTTACTGAAAAATTATGTTTAAAATTGGGGCTTGTCTTATAAATGGGTAGTGCCGGGGCGGGGGGGGGACATGGGATTGGTTGATGCCACGAGCCAGAGATAGTCTGCAGCATGTTATTGGTGTCTGCGGCAAGGGATGGTGTTGATTGGATGTTGCTGCGGCAATTGGGCGGGCAATAGGCTGCTTCTGCTAGCAAGGGGACAGATGTTAGGAGGCTGTTGCAATGCGTGTGTGTTGTTTGTTAGTTTTAGCTCCTAAAAGAAGCTCAACAACTCTGTGCAATCTCCCACCATTTTCTTAATTTTTAGTCCCCCAAAATAGGGGGCATCTTATACGTGGGGGCATGTTATACACAGAAAAGTACGGTATATATTAGCTTCAAAACAATTTGCCGGCATCTTTTGATCATGCAGTAAGTTGCTTTTAAGGCATTAAGACGGATTCACATAGAACAAAAATTAGACACCCTTTACATTTTCAGCAGTCACTGGCTGAAAATATGTGCACAGTGGCATTATATAACATGCACATACACTATGCTGTATAAAAAACAATATACACATATTGTATGTGTCACAGGTAATTTATACTAGAGATGCACATTAGAGACAACACGTAAATATGACCACACACACTATGGAAGCACAGCTTTAAGTCCATAGTTAACTCTGAACCCTCCAAGGGAAGCCTTGCAATAGCCACTTCTTTTGGGGGTATATGTATACATAATTTTGCTAAGTACTCTTTTCTACCACTGCCTGCACACCTCATTAAGGGCCTTTTTAAAAAGTAAATAAACACACCAGAGTAATTTTCCCCCTTCTAATATTGTGAAAGGAAATGGAAATGTTTTCCTCAATGCTTCCAAATTCACCCCATTTCTATTAATCTGGGAAGTAGTCCAGATTCAAGCTCACCCTACAAACAAGTAATCACAGGACTCTGAGCACAGTGAGCACTGGGCAAAATTAAATGCAACAAGAGTGTGAGAAAGTGGATGTATATGTGTGTTTGTTCAGAAACAGTATTGCGGGTGTATCAAATTCTGATTATGGCAATAAAGTCCCTGATGATTTTGGCTGGTCCACCGGCATGGAATGTTCAGCTGAACAGACTCTTAACAGTTTGCAGGTCAGCTTCTTTTAGATCCAGAAAAAAAGGATCATGTGTTGCCGAGATTAAAATGTCATAAGGGGATATTGTACAGAATCGCCAGAGTGTAGGAGGAGCTTAGGAATGAGGAACCCAGGAGTCAAGTAGATGGAATAAGACTGCAAACTTAGGAAAAACGAAGTAATTCTAAGGGCAATTCAAGGACAAAGAAGACAGGAAATTAAAAGGGGAGCAAAATGCCGTCCCAATCGACACCACGACCACAATTTCACATAGTGATTTGAAGCGGCCAATTTGTTTTGCTGCAAGCTTCTAGCATAAGTGCATTATATTAAAACTGCCTTTTAGAGATATTTAGAATTGTGTTTTTCTTGAGCTTCTACCGACAACCTATGCCGCCGTACAGGTTTTCAAAGATCTATTAAAATGTAATAGCCAAATATTTACAAAAGTGGCTAAGGTTTTCAAAAACAGGTTATTTTCTTCTAACACATCACCTCAAAATAAAAGAGGGTTCTGCACTTGTGCTACACAGGTGAACAACAACCTGTTTGTATATAGATTGTACCTGAACAAGGCTAAAAAGGTAGAGGTGGCTACTTCTGAAAATATATTATACCTACATGGTGTCACCCATAAATATACAAAGAGAATCCCATGAAATGAATTCAACTAGGAACACAATTGTTGTTTTTAATCCTTAAGTAAAAAGAAAAGGGAACATATCAGTGTAGCCAAAGGAATTATCCCTCAAAAGCAATCTTGAAGGTGAAATTACACCTGGAGACCTGGTTACATGGCTGTCTGGCCAAGATGGCTTTCACAGACGGACTAAGTCTGCTTGATCGCAGAAGTGCAACGCAGTGGTTTGTTTGTTTTTGCCATAAGTAGCTTGCTACTTAAGTCATGCCACTAGATGACTCAGCTGTCATTGGAAATATTTTAAGGGAAACCACCATTAAAAAGAAATGAGATTCTGGGTCAATTGCTGCATCGCTGTCCTTCCAAAAGATCAAGTCAGCAGGCGGAATGCAAGTGTTTCTGTATTTCATCGCAAGTTTTTCAACAGAATACACTAAAACACATTTTTCTTCCTTACAACCCACCAAACTTTTAAGGAAAGCTGCAGGAAGTCAGTTTTACCAGGAGAAAAGAAAAAAAGTAGGTGCAAGGGCAGTGTTAGCTAGCGTCGCTTAGCGCAGGAGTTACAAGTCATTCACACATAACGAACGTGTTTTCCAAGACACAGTCATCCTCACGTTTTTCATTTGTGTCTGTGGCTTTCCATACCTCTCGGTCATTCATCAGCTTCCCACATACTTCTCCCAGAGACCTTTTCTGCCTTTACCTGTGGTTCCATTGGCTTTTGCAGTGAAGGCTGAACAGGCTCGGAATTTCCATTTGAAAAGGACTCTGATCTTGAAGGCACTGGTGGCTCCAACACTTTGCTCGTCTGTTTAGACTGTGCTTCAGGGGAGCCCTGGTTATTTTTCCTATATCTATCGTCAACCTGAACAAAAAACCAAAAAGTACGTGAGCTGGACTTGCATGGCCACATTTGACCAGGAAGATTGTCTGCGGCTTTCGTGGGATTTCAAGGAATACCAGGTATGACAAAACTTTGCAAAAGTTACATCAACTACAAAAGCACATTTGAATTACTATGTCTTTCTAACTAGTAAAATGGTTCTCTCTTTGACACTTACACACACACACACACACACACACACACACACACACGACCAGAAATGGGGGGGAAACGGTGCTAATAGAACAACAGTGTTTCTACATAATGATCGACTGCAAAGCTTTGCAAAGTGTGTGCATGAAAACCCAGGAGTCCCTTAGAGGGTTTATCAGTTTCTCAATGAGAAACTCAAGAATGGCTGAAAAACTGAAAATGGCTGGAAAATCTGCCCACCTCTGATCCTTGCCTACAGTGTATTCATCACACTTGCTTCCTCCAGAGGGTTGGTAGTGGCATTCTCCATATAACGCACATGCAATTACACACATATATGGAATCTATTGCTGAAAAATGATATAACGGTCGCTTGCATACAGAATGGGCAGAAATAGATCCAATCCTAAAAGACTTTAAAAGAATCACAGAATCGTAGAGTCCATTTTTCCACCTCTGAAGCACACTGGCTCCCAATACTGTTCAACATCCAGGACTGGGCATCTCTGCAAAGGCAGCAGGTTCAAATCATCACTCTAAGCCTCAGCTACTTTGCAGGATAATTGTGATGATAAACTAGAGGAAATATGTAGCCCTTCTTGAGTTCCTTGGAATGAATATGAATATCTGTGTGTGTGTGTGTGTGTGTGTGTGCGCGCGCGCACACACACACACACACACACACACACACACAGTGGTACTTCCGGTTATGAACAGGATCCATTCCAGAGGCCCGGCCGTATCCCCAAAATTCCATAACTGGAGGACCACTTCTACTCACACGCGCAGCGCTGCAGAGTGCTTCTGTGCACATGCAAGCAGCAAACCCACTTCCAGGTTTGCTGCGTTCGCAACTCGAAAGTTGGATCCACTGTATGCATATATGGAGCATAAATGTTTTAAATGAATAAGCCTTGAAGAAAGCTTGCTAAATTTCAAAATTTCAGTTACCTCCCGTGGTCTTTCAGAAGGCTCATAATGGGATTTAGGCTCAGGAGTATGATAATTTTGTTTATTCCTTTCTTGTTGCTGTTGCTGCTGCTGCCGCCTATGGTCATGCTGAAGTGACAAGAGATACGCCTGCTCCTGTTGCAACTGGCGCTGCAGCCTCTCCGCTTGTCGGTGCTCTTCCATTTCCCTCCATCTGTATTCCTTTGAGAAAACAGGTCAGCATTCAAGACGTGAATACCAAGGGTATACTGTTGCTACAATGCAACCGAGTGTACCAACCATTAAAACTGGACCCCAAGGAGCATGTATTGGGTTTTGGTATTGTTTTTTTTCTTGGCGATGTTTTATGCTAACCTGAGCAAGACTGGAAACCCAAAGGAACAGTGGCGTTTTAATTCATTAAATTATTTTTTAAAGAAGAGCAATCAAGTGTAATCTTGAAGGACAGTGTATTTTTGGAGGCGAGGTAGGGGAAGGGAAGGGGGAAGGAGACAACAACCTGGCCTTTATATTCAGTGTTTAATAATAAGAAGAATAAATATTATGGTCTGCACTCTTGTTATTCTAAGGAGGGCTGTTCCAAAAACAAAAAAACAAAAAACCTGACTACCAAGCCAGTACATCCCCAACTTTAAAAACAGAAATCTACTCTTATTGCACTGTGATACAATAATTTTCACATGTGCCTGCCAGCCCAATGCACTATAACATAAATGGCTTTTGTTCCAAGTTCTATTGTGCATACAGTAAAGCTCAGTTGTGTCCAACTGGGAAAAGCCTGGGACACCAGCCAGAGAAAGGGAAAAAACCTATTGCTACTGAACAAAAACAGATACAGGTGCGTTACCAGTAACATGGCCTGCTCCTGGAGCAGCTGCTGCTGAAGAATTTCCAAGTGCCGCTGCTCCTCTTCTAGCTGTCGCCTGATATACTCCTGTCACACAGAAATTACCCAGCAATAAAATTGTTCACAACAGGAATGCATCGAAACCACCTGAGTAGCAAAACCACCCCAGGCAACCTTCAGGTGACAATTCACTTCTGGTGAATCGCTTCTTGTGAATCCTCAGTGAACAAGTTAAGAAAACCCTATCACCTAAAGCAGTGTTTCCCAAACTTAGGCGTCCAGCTGTTGTTTTTGGACTACATTTCCCATCATCCTTGACCACATCCTGTTACCTAGGAATGATGGGAGTTGTAGTCCCAAAACAGCTGGAGACCCAAGTTTGGGAAACACTGACCTAAAGTAATGGCTGAAAAGTACTCCACTAAAAGACTAAGATGGTTTTTGAGAAAGTCAGGTGGGAAGAGTTCCTAGGTTGTCTGATGAATTTTGAAAAATGTTTATTAAAGAAAAAAATAAGCAAAAATGTATTTTTGAAACAAACCGAGAGTTAAAAACACAACAAGTCTTACCAACACAGCCAACGCAAAACCACATGCAACTTTTATTAAAATAATTAGTTTTAGGCACTGTGTGATGAACCGTTAGCAACAGCTAGAGCCAGGCTTCGTTAAGGCATCCCTTTTGCAAGCTTCCCACAGGTAACTACTCTGCCAAACACAACTCTAACCTCGACTGTAGATTATCCTAACCTCTGTCATCAGAGCAATGCCAGTCTTGCCCAAGTATGTGGTGGTTATGACAAAACACAAACAAACAAACATCCACTAGAGAACAGGTAGAAGACCAAAAAAGCATTTTCATCTGGAAATCTAAGCCTTACACTTCAGAAGTCAAACACTGCTTTGTCTGGCCCACTAAACCAAGCCTAAATATGCAGCACCATATCCAAAGCTAAGAACATCCTACCATGCAAATTAATAAATGTAGGTAACATAAAACACATGCACTCAAACACAGAGAGACAGTGTATGCAAAAAGCAATTAATGGATTCAGTGCTGTGGCAAAATGGGAGCTACTTGAAATCTCATGAAGGAAAAGAAATGATGTATACAGATTTGTTATATGCAGCTCTTGCAAATCCAGAGTTCAGGTGAAGTGAAGACAGAAGTGTAGTTTCTTAAAATCAGCCATAGGGATAGAGTTTGAATAACATCTCTCTGAGTTGCCATTGTACTGTTAGAAGGTTGGGTTTTCCCCCCTTAGCCCTGGTCCAATTCTAGTCGCATGCAACTAGTAATCGCAAATGGATTTGTGCATCATCACCGTCCCATTCAATGGGGCCCAGATGTGCAGTGCGAGGTGGATGTTTGCGGCACGCAGGAGCCCTCTTCTCAGAACGTGCGGAAGGGGCAGAACTGTCCACCTAGTCCCACCTCGAACATCCCTGTCCCCAACTTGCTAGAGCTTCAGACCTTCATAAATTGTGCATGACTGCAGAAGGTAGAATCTCACTGTGCTCTGCTGAATGTGCTTAGAAACTAATGTGTGAAGATTTCCCATTCCCTCTCAATGCATGATAGACTGACCCCACAGCTGGCAGGAAAAGGGATGTTGAGAGTGAGACAAGGTGTGTAGCCTCCACATGTTCGCAGGGCTACAGAGGCCTTCTTCTGCATGCAGAATTTCCTGATTTGGGGGCAATTTACCGCCATTTCATAGGACAACCTAGCACACATGGGTATCTAATAGTAGGTAACATTTCTGCCATTATGTGCTTCAGTTACTTAATATTCATTTTTACCATTTCAGAACTCTCAAAATAAATGTCACAGCAGGGGAGGGGAAATTGTTGCAATCCAAGTACAATTACCCATAGCGGCAAGCGCTATTATTATTTTTCTGAATACAAAGTGTTAAGTTATTTCAGGCCCAATTATGTAACCACTTACACGGAATATTGTTTTCCTAGTACTGACATTGATACTTATATTAAGGCATTTGATTTGATTTTTTTACATCATGTACCAAATTATAATTCATTTTAAGCAGGCAAGGCTGATACGATTTGGAAAACAGGCCCCTATTAAGGCATTTTAGTGTACAAGCCTGCAAAATATATATATATGCAGAGTTTGATTTTGGCATTTGAAAGATCGTAACAGCACAAAAACTAAGGCCCATCTTGCCTCAGTTTAATGAATGTAATGGAAATTCACCCACCATGTCAAGCAATTTAAATGCCATAGCTCTGTGTAATAAATTTCCATATGTGCTATAGCGAGTGACTAAGAAGGGGAGCGAAGAGCCAAATATAATTCAATATAAAGCTCAGCTTCTCCAGCCTTCTTTGGGTGGGTGTCCCACCCCTAAATAAAACTGTATTTTGAAGCCCATTAGGTGTGACATATGCAACAAATATTCTTTTTACGTGCAATTTGGATGCTTCTTTGACCACGCAAGGCTTCCTGCTGGTTTTCTCCAATATTTTGTTCTGGTGTGGGGGGGAATCATACTTAATTCGCATTGTTTCTGACTTACCTGCTCTCTCTCTACTCTCCGCTTTTCCTCCTCTGCTCTCCTCCTCTCCTCTTCTTCCTTGCGCCTCTTTTCCATTTCCTCCATTCGTTTCTTCTCCTCCTGCTCTCTCCTTCTTTGCTCCCGCTCTTGTTGCCTCCGAGCTTCCCGTTCTCTTCTTTGTTGCTGCATTTAAAATATGTATATATGTATCGTGATGTATACAAATGTCCCACCTCGCCCAACTCTTAAATCAACCAAGTTCAGCTTTTTATTTTTCTGTCTAAGGATACTTGAGTTTTTTTGCCAAAACATTGGTCAGATTTGCACCTCCTGCCCACAACATCCTTTGGATTCCCAATTCTCAAATTTTGGAATGCAGTTATTGGCCCAATACAATATCAAAGGGGGACGCGGGTGGCGCTGTGGGTTAAAGCCTCAGCGCCTAGGGCTTGCCGATCGAAAGGTCGGCGGTTCGAATCCCCGCGGCGGGGTGCGCTCCTGTTGTTCGGTCCCAGCGCCTGCCAACCTAGCAGTTCGAAAGCACTCCCGGGTGCAAGTAGATAAATAGGGACCGCTTACTAGCGGGAAGGTAAACGGCGTTTCCGTGTGCGGCTCTGGCTCGCCAGAGCAGTGATGTCACGCTGGCCACGTGACCCGGAAGTGTCCTCGGACAGCGCTGGCCCCCGGCTTCTTAAGTGAGATGGGCGCACAACCCTAGAGTCTGTCAAGACTGGCCCATATGGGCAGGGGTACCTTTACCTTTACCTTTTTACAATATCAAAATGCAGCATATCTGGAGAGAACACACTATAAAAATGTATATTTTAAGATATATATTTTCCAAAAATGCTATTTATCTACAGTACATATTTAAATTTGAATTTATGTGTGGATGTTTTTCTAAATGCACATTAATTTATATACAGCATGAAACAAATCTATGAAGCAATACATGCAAAAGTGGCAGATACTAGAAACATACTAGAGGGATACTAGAGGGATGCATCAATCAAGTTTAAATGTTACTTCTCAACTTGAGGTTGGCTTCCATATAAAATCCCTAACTGATGCTCGCTGGGCCAGTAACCATCTCTTACCCTTACCTACTGCACACTGTTGCTCTGAGGATAAAATGAGAAAGGGGAGAACTATTTATGCCCTCTTGTCTCCTTGGAGAAAAGGTGTAGAATAAACATTATAATAATAAGTAATATTGTTGCCACTAGTGCAAAAATGCTGTGTGTGATTAAAAAGTTGATCAGATGGAGACATCTGCTCCAATGTTTCCTGGGACAGCTTGGGAAACAATGGAGCACGTCTTCCTGTTTCAGAAGTACCCCAATCACCTATCAACGGCAATACACAAATGAGTGAGGAGGTGCCTTGTTCAGTGTAGCTGCCACAGATTTTGCTGCTGGTGGGAGACCAGGTTGGACTTGCAGCTCAGTAGTCCACACACACAGCCTACAAAAAAAAGCCCCTGCAGCCCATCTCAATACTGTTATGAACTGCAGGACTTTGGGGCTTTTCCTATAGGCCCAGCTTACATTGCTGCTTTGCCTAATATCCAGCCTGAATAGTTCTAGAGAACACAAGAATGTATTGTCTTAAGGAATGGGTTGTTGGACATGTATTGCAGTAGTTCACCAGGATCTTTGCTGGATTCTATCTCAGTGCATAGCCAGGGTTTCTCACATTCAGGGTACACGCTCCATTTAATATACCACGTTGGCTTTCAAACTCTTATTTAAATTCTGAAAAAGAATGCATTTCCAATGCAACTCTGCAAAAAACCTCTGTCAAATCCATCTGGGTGTGTGCCAGTATTTGGAAAGCAATCCCATATTTTAAAAGGGCTGGCATTACATCCCCAGAAACTACATATTGTATAAAACATTCCTGTAATCCCTGTCACAAAACATATGGGAAAATGCTATATGGATAGCCTTAAACCCACTACCCAAAGCAAAGCAATCCATGGCTTCTTTACTATCAATATTCAGTCCACTAAAGAACATATGAAAAAGGGCTTCAAATATTTGGGGGGGAGCGGGGAGAGAATCATTCAACTTCCCTTGATTTACTTTATTGCATTTGCAACACATAAGGTGAACTGAGGACACAGTCCTCAAGCCACTTGACTCATATATTTTTTCAGTTTCTGATTTGCTTCCTCTTCTCCCTAAATAGTTCATTTGGTCAACATTCTTCCAAGAATCACTATTAGTTATCTGGCCAAAAAGATTCTAAATAGTTTCAGCATTAGTTGTTCTGTTCTTGTTCAAAACTGAAGATTTTTCCAGTCAAATTTTTGTCAGTTAACCCAGTAATAGGGAACACGACAATTCAGATTCAACAGAATTCAATAACATGTCTTATTAATACTTAATTATTCATGGTACACTGCCATATTTTTAAAACCATGACATACACCAAATCCTTCTAAACATGTACCAACTGCCTCTGCTCTGTGCAGAACACAAAATCATCTAAGGTGGTAAATGTTTCTGAACACAGTACCCCTTCCATAGTACACCACCTTTTCACAAACTGAAAATCCTACAGAAAATATGGGAATAAATAATACGCTGAACAGAAGCTTCCCCAGTTCCCAGGTTTATGTTTCCTGCTCTGGCCACTAGCCAGAAGAATATAATTCCATCTGAGTCACTGCAATCCTGGCTCATTTACAACCCTAGCTAAAACATATAGCTCTGTATATGCATTTCCTTTAAGCAAAAAGGTATAGTATGCCTTCATACGAAACACTTGGGAGAGAGCCCTGAAACCACAGTTTCCCAGTTGGAATGTCACTGGAAACTGTAGTTTAAGAAACCACAGCATCTTCATCAAAACCAGGAGCTCAAGCAGGGGGAGGAGAAGGGCGAAGAGGGATTGCTTTTTTTCTTGGCCAATAAATCATTGTTTGTCATAGTGAAACCATGGCATCTAAGTCGGGTCGGGCCAAAGTACAATCAAACTTCTAGAAACCTCTGCCAGTTTTAGGCTAGTACACCCGCTGTCTCTGAACAATTGTCATGACATCCGGCAATATGAAAGTTCTATCTGTAGTGTTTAGTCTGTGACAGCTTCATAATAACTGAATGCCAGCATCAAAAAAAGAACTCAACTGTGAACTAGCCCTCAGGTAATTATTTAAAAGTATTTCAGTCTGCCAGGTCTTGCTGTTTGTGTGAAACTAAGACAAGAATGATTATATAAGAACTTCTAAAAACAAAAAAACTGTCTCACAAAGCAGGAAAAAGGCAAACAATTTAAGGAAGCCGTTGAGCGCCTTGTAAACATCAAAACTAAGTGAATGATCATTGTTTTTCAAGACTGGAGTTGGGTGAAAGTAGGCAACACCATGTTTTTCTAGAGCCCAATTTGAGCACTAGCAATCTTGCGTTTGTCAATGCAGAGCATCCCGCCCCTAGCTTCTGCGTGAAGAGAATGACCCATCTGAAGTGGAGCTCCACATCTATGTGAGAAGGCCTACTGGAATCAGGAACTCTTGATTGTGCAGAGCTCCAGGTCAAATAAAAGCCTTCCCCCCCACACAGTTGCACACATGATGACTTAGTTGTTACATAGGGTCATGCCCTTTTTGTGAAGGGGGGGCAAGCTCCTTGCTCACAGCTGCTGTATTGAAGGAACACACCCCAATTAGGCTTAAATGATTAACACAGGCACCAAGTTTGTGCCCAACATTGGTAGGGCTGATGCGGTCTGCGTGTGATGACTGTTGCATCAGGAAAGGCTGGCCAGGCCTCCACCCGATATGACATCCATGCAGCAGGATGCATTAGTCTGCATGGCATCTCCCAACGCTGCGCAGCCCAGGGTGACATCCTGCCAGGCTTCCTCTACCCCCTCAAGATTGGGAGGACTGAGCCCCTTCCCAGTGGACACTGGGGGGCAGGGCTGTAGAGGCCTCAGCCTCATACAGTTGGCACGCCTCATAGTGAATAATCCAGCAGGCAGATATTGGTTACTTTCAGCATGTTTAGGCTGGGATTACATTTTGTGCATTTTGTATCATGTCATCATATCATATTTGATGCATTACTGTATTTTAATATTTTGTTGGAAGCTGCCCAGAGTGGCTGGGGAAGCCCAGCCAAATGGGCAGGGTATAAATTATTATTATTATTATTATTATTATTATTATTATTATTATTATTATTATTATTAAATAAATGGCCTGATAGCCACCAAGCTTTAGCACCCAATTCAGACACTGCAGGACAGAAAGGAAGCTGCAAAACAGGCAAATAAAACTCCCCCTTTGGCTTGGCTGCTCCTGATCATTAGACCTATTGCCTCAACCCAAGTACTCCAGCATCAGAAACGCTACAGCAGGAGGTGTTTATTCAGGGGCTCCAGCATTTTCAGGATCTTAGGAGAGAACCTGTAGCCTTTGGCCCTTTTAACAAAAGGTGAAAAGAGTAGGCTTTTCCGTTCTGGCCTGCTTCTACCTCTTCTAGTCTCCTCCTCTGCTCTTTCTGCTGTTCAATGCGCTTTTGTCTCTCTGCCAGCAGCTGTCGCTTGTATTCCTCTTGCTCTCGGAGCTGCTGTTCCTGTAGCAGCTGTTGTCTCCGAAGAGCTTCAGAACGTTCCTTGTTTTCCTGCTGCAATCTCAGGAAATCACGTCTGAGGGTAGATTCTCCAGGCACATTAACAATAGAACTGTAAGAAGGAGAAAGGGGGGGGGGAGTTATTAAAACCCAAACAAAAGCCAGTAAGTAAATAACTCAAGCATGCTGCTGGGAACTTTTTCATTTCACATCTTTCTTTGATTTCCCCTGGGGAGCACTAAAATGTACAGTAACACTGCAGGAGGGGGGCTGGGAGTGCCAAATCAGCAGAAATCAGAATGTAGTCAATTTTCTCCAGAAGTATGAACAAAAATCTGGGTGCTTTGCTTTCTTGTTTTTAAGGGAAAGTGATCACACACACACACAGCTGGTTCTTAGTAATCTCCAAGTTATTCACTACAATGTCTCAAGCATCTTTATGCTTTGAGGTACTTATCATATCCCAAGACAACGTATTTGCCTAGGCTACCATTTGGTATGTTTGGTATTTCGAGATCTTTAATACTGAGCAAACAAACAATATTTTACATTTCCCCTGCAAGATGGGAAATGAGGTCATTGCTTTGCTTCTGGTCATGTGACACTGGACCACTCATGCGCCGTTGTTGCAATCATTTAAACATTATTCCATCTTGCGGAGAGGATTAGGCCAAGACGAAGCGAATGAGCTTCACACCTAAGCTGGGATTTGAACCTTGGTGAGCTTTCTGTGCTCCAACAAAATGTTCCAAGCTGCCACACATAGAATCATAGAATCATAGAATCATAGAATCATAGAGTTGGAAGAGACCACAAGGGCCATCGAGTCCAACCCCCTGCCAAGCAGGAAACACCATCAGAGCACTCCTGACATATGGTTGTCAAGCCTCTGCTTAAAGACCTCCAAAGAAGGAGACTCCACCACACTCCTTGGCAGCAAATTCCACTGTCGAACAGCTCTTACTGTCAGGAAGTTCTTCCTAATGTTTAGGTGGAATCTTCTTTCTTGTAGTTTGGATCCATTGCTCCGTGTCCGCTTCTCTGGAGCAGCAGAAAACAACCTTTCTCCCTCCTCTATGTGACATCCTTTTATATATTTGAACATGGCTATCATATCACCCCTTAACCTCCTCTTCTCCAGGCTAAACATGCCCAGCTCCCTTAGCCGTTCCTCATAAGGCATCATTTCCAGGCCTTTGACCATTTTGGTTGCCCTCCTCTGGACACGTTCCAGTTTGTCAGTGTCCTTCTTGAACTGTGGTGCCCAGAACTGGACACAGTACTCCAGGTGAGGTCTGACCAGAGCAGAATACAGTGGCACTATTACTTCCCTTGATCTAGATGCTATACTCCTATTGATGAGGCCCAGAATTGCATTGGCTTTTTTAGCTGCCGCGTCACACTGTTGGCTCATGTCAAGTTTGTGGTCAACCAAGACTCCTAGATCCTTTTCACATGTACTGCTCTCAAGCCAGGTGTCACCCATCTTGTATTTGTGCCTCTCATTTTTTTTGCCCAAGTGCAATACTTTACATTTCTCCCTGTTAAAATTCATCTTGTTTGTTTTGGCCCAGTTCTCTAATCTGTCAAGGTCGTTTTGAAGTGTGATCCTGTCCTCTGGGGTGTTAGCCACCCCTCCCAGTTTGGTGTCATCTGCAAATTTGATCAGGATGCCCTTGAGTCCATCATCCAAGTCGTTGATAAAGATGTTGAATAAGACCGGGCCCAAGACAGAACCCTGTGGCACCCCACTAGTCACTCTTCTCCAGGATGAAGAGGAACCATTGATGAGCACCCTTTGGGTTCGGTCAGTCAGCCAGTTACAAATCCACTGAGTGGTAGCATAGTCAAGACCGCATTTTACCAGCTTCTTTACAAGAATATCATGGGGCACCTTGTCAAATGCCTTGCTGAAATCAAGGTAGACTACATCCACTGCGTTCCCTTCATCTACCAGGCTTGTAATTCTGTCAAAAAACGAGATCAGGTTAGTCTGACATGACTTATTTTTCAGAAATCCATGCTGACTATTGGTGATCACAGCATTCCTTTCTAGGTGCTCACAGACTGTTTGCTTAATGATCTGCTCCAGAATCTTCCCTGGTATTGATGTCAGACTGACTGGGCGGTAATTATTTGGGTCCTCTCTTTTCCCCTTTTTGAAAATAGGGACAACATTTGCCCTCCTCCAGTCTGCCGGGACTTCGCCTGTTCTCCAGGAATTCTCAAAGATGACTGCCAGTGGTTCTGAAATCACACCTGCCAGTTCTTTTAATACTCTTGGATGCAGTTCATCTGGCCCTGGAGACTTGAATACATCTAGACTAGCCAATTCTTGTACTATCTCCTTAGTTATTCTGGGCTGTGTTTCCTCTGCTGAATCATTTGCTCCAAATTCTTCAGGTCGGGCATTGTTTTCTTTATCGGAGAAGACTGAGGCAAAGAAGGCATTGAGGAGTTCAGCCCTTTCTGTGTCCCCTGTTTGCATTTCACCATCTTCTCCTCTGAGTGACCCCACGGTTTCTTTGTTCTTCCTTTTGCTACGAACATACCCATAAAAGCCTTTTTTGTTGCTTTTAACCTCTCTAGCAAGCCTGAGTTCATTTTGTGCTTTAGCTTTTCTGACTTTGTGTCTACACGTGCTGCCTATTTGTTTGAATTCCTCTTTGGTGGTTCCCCCCCTTTTCCATTTTTTGTACACATCCTTTTTTAATCTTAACTCAGTTAAAAGTTCTTTAGATAGCCACCCTGGCTTCTTTAGGCACCTTCCATGTTTCCGTCTCATTGGTATTGCCTGAAGTTGTGCTTTTACTATCTCCCTCTTAACAAACTCCCAGCCATCTTGAACTCCCTTTCCTTTTAGTATTACTGTCCATGGGATCTCACCCAGCACTTCCCTAAGCTTTATGAAGTCGGCTTTCTTAAAGTCGAGAAATTGAGTCCTAGTATGCTTGGCTGCTCCTTTCCGCTGTATAGTAAACTTCAGAAGAGCATGATCACTCGCGCCTAATGATCCTTCCACTTCTACCCCACTAACCAGGTCATCAACATTGGTTAGGACCAGATCTAAAATGGCTGTTCCTCTTGTTGCTTCTCCCACTTTCTGGACAATGAAGTTGTCTGCAAGGGCAGTGAGGAATCTGTTTGACCTTATGCTCTTGGCTGAGTTTGACATCCAACAAATATCCGGGTAATTGAAGTCCCCCATTACTACTATCTCCCTTCCTTTTGCATGCTTGGCCATCTGTTCCAGGAAGGCATCATCTATGTCCTCCGTTTGGCTTGGGGATCTATAGTAAACTCCCACAATGAGGTCACTGTTATTCTTCTCTCCCTTAATTTTGACCCAAATGCTCTCACTTTGGCTTTGAGGTTCTAAATCTTGGATCTCTTCACAGGTATACACATCCCTGACATATAACGCCACTCCTCCTCCTTTCTTGTCTGGTCTGTTTCTTTGAAATAGATTGTATCCCTCCATTATTACATTCCAATCGTGGGATTTATCCCACCAGGTTTCAGTGATTCCTATTATGTCATATTTAGTTTGCTGTACCAGGAGCTCAAGCTCATCTTGTTTATTTCCCATGCTTTGCGCATTAGTGTACAGACATTGAAGTCCATTAATCATTCCCCCATGTCTCTTATTTAAGGATTTTCTCCTCCCACCACTAGGTCTGCATGCTCTTTGCTCCATTCGGTCTATGACATTTGGATGATCATCTTCATCAATTGATAGACTCCTACCTTCAGGAGCACTGTCTCCCTCCCCCACATTAGTCAGTTTAAAGCCCTCCTGATGAGGTTTCTGAGATTTTTTGCAAAAACATTCCTCCCAACCGTTGTGAGGTGCAGCCCATCGCTTGCCAGAAGTCCATCTTCAAGAAACTGCATTCCGTGATCTAAGAATCCAAACCGTTCCTGTTTGCACCATTTGCGAAGCCAGTTGTTCACTTCCACTATTTTTCCCTCTCTCCCTGGGCCACGTCGTTCAACTGGGAGGACAGATGAGATGACAATTTGTGCATTTAATTGCTTCAATTTCCTGCCCAGAGCCTCGTAATCTCTTTTGATCTTCTGGAGGCTATTGCTTGCAGTGTCATTGGTTCCCACATGAACCAAGAGGAAGGGGTATTTGTCAGTGGGTTTTATGATTCCTTGCAGTCGTTCAGTTACATCTTGGATCTTAGCCCCGGGGAGACAGCACACTTCCCGAGACATCTTGTCAGGCCCACAGATCACTGCTTCTGTTCCCCTCAGTAGGGAATCCCCTATCACCACTACACGCCTCCTCTTAGGTCTGGTCGGGGTTCTTCTGTGAGCTGTCGGTTCCAAGGTCGCCTGGACATTCCCAGAGGACTGCCTTTGCTCCTCGTCTTCATATACACACTCAACTCTAAGCCGGATGGCAATCCTAACAGGGGTTCAGGACAAATGATAAAATAGATTCCTTGCCCCCCAACACAAACACATACACAGAGAGAGAAACTCCTTATTCTACACCAATCATTAATATTAAGGATTCTACCCCTGCCTTTTAAGAGTAAGACTTTAGTGTCATGGAGGGTGGGGCTATCAAAGGCTATGAGCCACGATGCCTATGTTGTACCTCCACTGGCAGAGGCAACTTGGCCCTTTATACCTGCTGCTGGGAATTAAAGCGGGGAGGGTGCTGTTACACTCCAGGACCTGCTTGGTGGCACCTGTCCGGCTACTGTGAGAAGAGGATGCTGAACCAGGTGGGCCTTTGGTCTGTTCTTGTTTTCTTGAGTTTGGTGATCTTGCAAACCAGATGTTCACAGAATTTTTAACTGACCCCTAACATTTCTCTGTTGGATCACCATGTTAGAGATACACTACCTTGGCTCTCCTTCTTGTTCAGGCACTTCCTCTTCCTCTTCTTCACTTCCACTATATTCATACTCAGTTTCATCTGGTAGGAGTGGGATGGGGTGGGGAGAATGGGGAAGGAGAAAACAGTCATGAAAACAATCAACCCGGAATGTTTAAACCCCACATTCCAAACAGAACACAGAAGTTCTATGCAAAAGCTGTTTTATCAGCCAAAGCTTTGGGAAAGCTCCGAGATAAAGTTAATAACAGGCAATTTCACCAACCTGAGATTTTTTTTAAAAAAACAACAACTATAGTAATGATGTGAATTTTAGGGAGGCCGTTTTAGAAACACAGGGCAATTATTCACACTAGAGAGTCATTCTTAAGAGTGCTTTCGTTGCCAAAGCAAAAATATTGTTGCTGCGAACCGTCCAAAGCTACCCCACCAGACGAGGAGCATGAAATCAAACCCAGGAATTCAATGTGGAAATTTGAGATACACAATATACCGGTACTACAACTCTCTCTACCCAGGGCTCTCAATCCTTTCTTCAAAATGACCACTTTGGAAGAGGTCAAAGATAAATGTTGGGGCTGGATTCGAAAGTGCTATTTCAGGTGGAATTTCTGACACTTTTTTGACATCTAACTGGCAGATTGCCGTGCCGTTTCGTAAAAACCTTTTGCAATTATTTCCCACTTCAGAGTGAGGTGAGGGCACTGCTTTTCAGGAAACTCATCCAGAACCTAGTGGGCATGCAGAACTAGCTGCATGCTTTTAAAAATGTCTACATTTTCTAAGGTGTCTTCGAAATGACAGTACTGACTTTCTACCCATTCTTTAAAGCTATAATGTGGGCAAATTGTGGGTTGGGGGCTAAATGCTGCCTCAGCACCTCCTTCTCATGAGTATTCAATTCCTTTCCTACTTTTAAAAGTGTTCTTCCCTCTTTCTATGCAGTTGCAGAACAAATGGAAAGTGCAGTATTTTATCTGATTAAAATAAATTGATGCTTACCCCCAGTGCAAGAAGCTCTTGCAACCAATCGGAAACCACACCTCAGTTGTCGCATGTTTCGGAAGCCAAACAGGCTTCCAGAACAGATTGCGTTCGACAACCAAGGTTTGATTGTATTCATTAAATCATAACACGCATCTTGTTTTTCCTTAAATTATAGGCAAGGAGGGTGGGTGTCTTACTGGGAAGGCAGCATGAGGGAGGTCTGATCTCTTCATTGTCCCACCATGATTGGAAGGTAGATTTTCCCTCCCCATGAGCTATGGCTAGGAGCCTTAGAGTGGAAATTTTCCATGGTTGTCAATGGCTTCTAGCCATGCAGAAAGTTGGGGTTGCTTGGGATCATGATGAGGCACTGGAGAAATAAGTCTCCCCTCCCCACACCCAGTAAGAATTGGCCCACCTGTAACCTGTAATTATTTAAGGGAAATCAAAATATATACCTGCATGCTACCTGTTAAGTGAGCATCTAGTTTGGTCCTTAGCTTGTAAACCAGAACACCTGTGATTTATTTTATATACCGCTCTAGAACAAACATTACTACTACAACATGCACACAAACACTGTGGATGTAGTTTCAAAAAGATCACATACCCTTTTCACCTCTCTTCTTCTTGGTTCTGTCTATGTGATCTTTAAGCTGGATTCGGACTTGCCTTTCATTTGGCTGGTCGCGTATAAATGGATGTTTTAAAAGCTGCTCTGTAGAAGGTCGTTGCATATAGTTCTTCACTAAACAGCCCTCTATAAAACTAAAGAACTTTTTTGACCTGAGCAAAAAGAAAATGACACACATTTCAAGTCACTTTGACAAGATCAGAATTTATTTAGCAAGGTTCACCTTGCATCCGAAAAAGTGGCAGGACCAATCTCTGACAAACAAATTTGGCTGAATGCAACACAAAATATGAGGGCAATAACTTCACAAGGAAAAGCAAATTATATTTGCAATGTATCTAGGTACGTTAAGGATCTTGGGGGAGTCATTATCACATTTTCCTAACTCAATAACAAATGCAAGCAGTGCTATACAAATTTAGAGAGTTATCTTTCTAGAAGTAAATGGTAAGTAAGTGCCTGGTTGAAACAGAGCCTATTTTTCCTGGGGAAATAGTTTTAAATTAGCATGAGTCCCCATTCTGGCCAATCAATCAATATAGAGATCCTCGGGAACATCAAGTGCACATGATCAGTCAGTCAATCTCTATCTCTCTCTCTCTCTCTCTCTCTCTCTCACACACACACACACACACACACACACACACACAAATTCAACAAAGGAACAACTCCATTTAATTTCCTTAAATGCAATTTATAAAAAGAGTTCTAAAACATTAGCACAAGAACTCTGAATTCCTGAACATAACTAGAGTCACCTTGAGGTTCTCAGTGGCTGTCAAAGTTATACATAAAAGTGGTTTGGCTTAAAAATACAATCTGATAGAGTTAATGAATTTCTGTCATCTGGTGAGATGGATAACCATACCATTCGCTGTTTGCAATTATTATAGTGAAAGACTTCATGAATTTTAACAAATACCTTCAACATGGAAGCCAGGAGTTGGGTGGCATTTGCCCACTCCCTTATTATAGGTTGTGTCATTTTCAGCTTCAGTGGCTGCAGAATTTGTCAGCTTAACAAGAAGCTGGTGTCAACCATGCCTATTTTTTGTCCTTTATTTTAACGTGTAAGCATTGTTAAGAACCATTAAAACTATATAATGATCTCAACTCAGGCTCTCACTCAGTAATTAAGAATTTTCAGACACCTGTGAATTATTTTTCAGGTCTTTAGAAGTAACACAATGGCCACTTGTGGACACTAAACCTCAGTTCAGCACTACATAAACAACCCTAGCAACCTGCTGGGCTTGAATACGAAAGCTTTTCCTGCTCATTTCATCCCAACCAAGGACCATGTTTAACACCACCTATGGTTGGTTTTAGCAACCCAGCTTTATAATTCACAGTTCCCATTTTTCTTATTCTGAAACTCACCATAGTTAAATCATGATCCTAAGTTTGAAAGTAATGACAAGCAACATTTAAAGGAAAGTGAAAACTTCTGAACGGCTCCTGAGCACAGGGAGAAGAGGAGAAAGCAGATCACACAAGCCTGAAAAGAGGCAAGGCACATTCAATGTAGCTCTGAACAGTGGTTCTGCATTATGTCCAACCGTGGCTTTACTGTCTTGTGAAAGGAAAAATGCTGTATTACAACCAATACACAACTAGCAACCACATACCATTTCTTAGATTTTAGCCGTGGAGGAGGATTTCTAGGAATAAGAAACAGGGCGCGCATTGGATGCATGTCGCAGAGAGCTAGAAATAAATAAGAAAAAAAGCATGTCATTCTCTGCACCGAGGCATTTTATGGAAATTGCTATTTCTGATAACCCATAGAAACGGGGGGGGGGGGGAGAGACTTGAGACTTAAGTTTCCTTGGCAAGACTATCCACTAGAGATTGTTCTTCACAGTTTACACAAACACAAAGCATTGATACTGCTGCAGCATATCTGTTTGAAGATCTGATGTCTCTCATCAGAAAGTTTATATGGATTCAATAAATCTCAGTTACAAGGTTTCTCCCATTGTTTTGTTTCTATAGCCCTAGCACAACCACAAAGTAATGATTTGGCACAGGGCTATCTGGCAAAAGGCGCTACTATTTATAGTGCTTTATTTTTATGCTGCTAGAGGACGTGGGGTGGGAATCCAAGAGAACAGAAATCGACCGTTGTGCTTTCAAAAATCTCAAGTGCAGGCTTAGGTTACAAAGAGCAAGTTAAAATATAGGTTTCAAAATTTTAAAAAAACAAAAAACCATCAGGCCAATAGAAAATGGATACATATCACTTACGAGGAGCGCCTTCTGCCATCTCGATAGCTGTAATGCCACATGACCAAAGGTCACTCTGCAAAAAGACGCCATATGTTAGCAAACACTTTTATCCATTTTTCTTTTCCGTCTCTGATGCACTGCATATCGAATTGCATAAACCTAGACTTTCCTTTAACCTTATTATGGGTGGGGGAAACAATACCCAAATAAGAATATTTAAACTGACTAATGGAGAACTTATTATTTAGCACCTACACAGCCAATCTCATGTGTTAAGTCAAACTCTAAGTAAGACTATGTTGGATTTAAATAAATATTGCAAGTCCCCCCCCCCTTTACACTCCCCCTCCCCTCCAACAACCCCCCCTGTCTTCCCTCCATGAAATAACATTTCTGGAATTTTTACAAATCAAAAACTTTTTGCTATTTGGTGAATGTAATTACATAGAAGCCAAACAAAATTGAGGGGTGCCGACACCAACAGAAAGCAAATATGGAGCTAAACTAAGCTCAAGGAAGACTCCTAAAATACACACTTGAAGAGGAAGGCTAAAAAAATTACTCCAAAGAGGTCATAGCCATGTTGCTTATTCTATTACAAAATAAACATAGGGATGAATTTCTGATTATAGGAGGCAAGAAGACTTGAGATGCTACTGCTGTTTTTCCATGGGCTAGTTGTCCTAAGCTCCAGTTCCCAAGTATTTCCGCATTGCTCTTGTAGGATGAGATACATAAAATTATTTTTTTCCAGGATGTTTGGTAGATTAAAGAAAATCTTAACATTCTAGTGCTGCCCAGAGATAGAAATGTCTCTGTCAGCAATAACAGACAGGAGATAACAATTATGGGTGGAGGAACACTTTGATTTCCCAGAAGAGACCCACTAGGTGGCAATTTGAGGACACTGTGATAGCTAAAAAGACAGCCTTATTCATCACTATCACAACAACTGCAAATTTGTAACATTATCAGTGTCATAATTCATCTTCTTTGGCACATGAGGAGATACCAGGGCTCATTTCCTGAGGCCCTTCTTCGTGGGCCTCCTCTGTGAGAGGTCCAGAGGGTGGCAGCACGAGAACAGGCCTTTCTTGCCACGGCTCCCCATTTGTTGAAGGGTGCCAGCCAGAAACATTTATCTATAACCAGGCCTTTAGCTAATTTAACAATCTATGGCTGTGGTGGTGGCAGCGATATTGTTTTTGTTCGTTATTAGTGTAGGTATTCTTTGTGTTTTTAATATTGTAAACAGCACTAAGACCTTCTGATGAAGAGTGGTATAGAAATTTTAATGATGATGATGATGATAATGCTCCTTGTCCACTTCTTCTGTCCTTCCCTTCTCTCACATAGTCTCAAAATCGACTGTGTTTCAGTGCACTATGATATACCTAATAAAAATAGTATCTCGTCTTACGTAAGATCTTATTCTCAAAGGCAATTAAGGATTTCAAGTTCCCAAGCTTTATTTAGATTAATGCACTGTTTCTAGCAATGAGAATTAAATATTTTATTCTCTTTTCTCCTGTGGCTGCCTAAGACGTGTTTAGAGATTTCCATAAGGCTGCTTTAAAAGGAACCTAGCTTTAAAGGAGAAGGAGAAGGAAACAAATTATGAAACAAGACCATTTAACCTTGATAGCCCTTAAAGGCTGATGTTTGTTGCATCTATTGATGCTCAGACAGAAAAAGTCAAATAAGGACAATCATCTCATATCTAATACCAGTTTCAGATGAACAACTAAACCATGGCATGGGTGAATGTTTGCTTCCCCCCGCTTCCTCGCGCTAGGGAACAATGAAAGCTTCCTCTTAGAACAAATCACAGTTGCGTTTTATGTCCAAAGAAACCAGGGTCTTAAACCACAACACAACAAACTTTGGTTTCTTTTGAAGCTGAACTTCAGTTCTCCTTTCACAGAAGAAGAAATGGAGGCGGGATGGGAGAATCATATCACCCAGGGGTGACCCTTGCCCCAATTTCATGTGAGCTGCACAGAAAGAGTGGGGGAAAGGAAAATTTAGGGGCACCTTCACATTTCCAATGGGACGCGGGTGCACTGCGGGTTAAACCACAGAGCCTAGGACTTGCAGATCAGAAGGTCGGTGGTTCGAATCCCCATGACGGGGTGAGCTCCCATTGCTCGGTCCCTGCTCCTGCCAACCTAGCAGTTCAAAAGCACGTCAAAGTGAAAGTAGAGAAATAGGCACCGCTCCAGCGGGAAGGTAAACGGCGTTTCCGTGTGCTGCTCTGGTTCGCCAGAAGCGGCTTAGTCATGCTTGCCACATGACCCAGAAGCTGTATGCCGGCTCCCTCGGCCAATAAAGCGAGATGAGCACCGCAACCCCAGAGTCGGTCACGACTGGACCTAATGGTCAAGGGGTCCCTTTACCTTTACATTTCCAACACTGAAAGCCCTCTATGAAGAGTGTGAGAGAGGGGAGAAGGGAGTATGAAACTTGTGTGCAGACACTCAACTTTGACTTCCTATGTATTTATTTTCACTGTGTGCAAACATACAAGCTGCACAAAGTCACACACAAAAATGGAAAAATTGTCTTAAGATTATCACATGTGGGTTTCATGCTGCTTCCTATATAGGAGTTTTCCATGTAGGAAATGCACTGTTAAGCTTTATACTACATGCATTAATTTATTAGGTTATACTGTCGGTGCCTGCTTTCCACTCCACTTAATCAACTGTAAGAGAAATTCCTTAGAAAAGCAAAGGGGGGGGGGGCGGAGAGAGTCATGTCTTCCAAGCACAGCACCAATGATAAATACAGAATTTGTAGAACACTCAATACACCCCAAGAACTATGCTAATATTTCTCTTACTCTGTAGTCATATGTAGCATCTGGATTTTCATCACAGGCAATAACTTCTGGGGCCATCCAGTAAGGCGTGCCAATAAAGGTATTTCTCCTACCGACTGTCCTGTCCAGCTGAGCACTAACACCAAAGTCCACTACGTCAAGAACAGGAAAAAAGAAGAATCAAAACACACTGAAGCGAGATCTCCAGGGTCACTGTAAAATAAATAGATGTTCCGGCAATATGCTGCAGATATTTACCAAGGCTTCTACAATTGGGAAAATGAGTTAAAATGGACATTTATACGGATCGAAGCTAGAAGGTATTCGGCTCATTAGTAGAAAGTAATCTTCAACACATCTCATGGGTTTACTGGCAAGATAGCATCCATATCAAACAAAGGGCTGCAAGAACATTGTCCACAGAATGTTCTTTTCTATCTAGCTGCATGCACAAAGCCAAGTAAGGGGTTCCCTTTTTGGAGGAAGAAGGGTGGAATAATCAAGGGCCACGTGCCACATTTAGCAGATTTTGCACATACTAAATCAAACCATGGCTTAGCACAAACAAGCGAACTGTGGGGCTGAGAGGAGATTGTAGTCGCTTTGATTCTCACTGGTCACAGTCATGCTGCACTGAGCTAATCCACCATTTAGCTTAGTGTGTCACCTGAACCTGGTCTCTTCTCCAGACATACCATGAGTCGTAACCAAGTTTGTTCTATGTTTACAGATCATTGTTCATCAGGGAGAGCTGAACCACAAATGTGGGTTTGGACAACATGGCAAACCAAACCACGACACCGCAGAGCACAACAGCAAGGGAGGAGCAAAATGGCTGCAATATCCTCTCTAGGAAGCTGCGTACGTGCTTGTTCATGCTAAGCCATGGCAGAAGACTTTCTGACACAGAAATTAATCTCTGTATCAAAAAATACAATTTCCTAAAATGCATGCTATACCAGCAGCTCTTTTTGGGCAGCATGGTTACTCATTGGCGAACCAAGGCAACCCTCTTATTTACTTGTTACCAGGAACAACCCACTCAACAAGCAAAAATGCTCTGAAGTCAGATTAAGAGATACAGAAACTAAGCAGAGATTGAATAGGGTCAAGACACAAATGCTACGAGTGGAATCTAGAAATGAATCAGTGCCCTCAAAATGAGAAAACAGCTTAGCTATTTAGTTGCATCACAATAAGTACTCTTTTATAGATCTGACACAGGCATGGATGGAAAACAGATGCTGGAATTCCCTACCCAGGGAGATTCACATGGTGCCAACACTGCTGCCTTTCAAAGTGCAGGCTAAATTAATCCTTTCTGCCCAAGCTTTTAATATTAACTAGCATGTTTTATCAGCTGTGCTGCTGTTATATTTGTATTTGTTGTTGCTTAATTGTTTTAACTGGAGTTCTCAGGCATCCTTGAACACAGTTCATAGTTGGAAGGCAGGCTACACATCTTTTAAATGAAGTTTGATAACTTCATTTTTATAAATCTGGAGTGCCATGCATAATCACCGTTGATTAAGAGGGTCTAGGCTTATAGGGGCCTGTGCTTATTCCCCAAGGCTTTATTTAAGTCTTGCTTTGCAATTCAGCAAGAGAGGGCTGTTTGGACCCCCAAATGGTGACAAACCCATAGTGGCAACCTTGTCCCAAGTTTGGTTCCTAGACACTTTCAGCACTAAAATACTCTTCATGATGAGCAACATGCTTGCAACCCCATCTGTGTACAGTTCCTTGCCATGGTCCTGTCACCAAGGTGAGGGTAGTACCTGCAGGTTTTGCCAAGGATTGCAAGACATATACCGTCTTCCCCCATCAGATGGAGGTGGGTAGGAGATAGAGAAAGGAAGCTGAAACCTCAGAGCTTAATGTTTATGGCATGGCCAGTTATAGCCTGCATAGTTTAGCTTCATGTCGGCTAAAACATTAAAACGCGGAGGAGAAAGTAAGAAATAATCTATTTTAAAATATCGATTTGCAACCCTCTTCAGCCAGATAGCAAATGCTGCCTATTGCTGTATGGAAGAACAGCAACAGCAGAGGAAAAAAAAGTGAGTAGAACAGGCTAATTAACTTACCCAGTTTCACCTCTGCATTTTCTGTTAGCAATACATTCTGCCCTTTGATATCCCGATGAATCACATGGTGGGCATGGAGATGTGCCAATCCCTGCATTTAAAAAGAAAAAAACAGAAGACTGTAGGGTCGTCTTCCACTTTAAGTTTGCAACTACATTCTATTGCAACTATTTGACAAAACCATACTATAGACCTTGGGGGTTCTTTCCCTCCAGCCCAGCGCAACATGATCAACTGTAGATGTTTTCAACAGCATGCCACCCACGTAGACCTTACTTGTCAAAAATAAGTGCAGCTATAAAGCGTTGTGCACACATTTTACAAAGGTGAAGCACAACAGCTATTTTAAGAATATATAAATATGTATAGCGTATGCTTGCCTGGCAAGAGTTAATATCATAAGGACCACAATGCAGAATGACAATGAAACCACTTATGGAAGCTATGCAGAGGTATTCAAAGGATATGCAAGAAACAAAGCAGTGCACTTTTGCCAGGAATATGGAATGACTCAGCTGTGTAAGAGAGGACTAAAAAGCAAATAAATGTTCAGCTTTAGGAAAGGGGTGGCTAAGAAGACATGTGACATAAGGAGTAATTAGGAACACTTGTTTACCACTTCTACTTACTGCATGTTTATTACCTGCCTCGAGCCTCCGGAGGAGGCTACAAATTGGATGTGACAAACTTAAAGCACAGTAGCAGTGTGAATTCTAGATGCATTTTTTTCTCTTTAGCTTGTACTGTTATGCAGATGAGCAGATATATAAATCTATTTGGTACAGATAATGTCTTCAAGCATGACCAAATTATTGGAGGGAAGGGACAGGAAATGGTTTAGGTTGACCATTTGCTGCAATTATTTGCAGTGCCTTAAGTCTTACTCATTTACTTCCCATTGCATGCTAGGACAGCACTGGAAACTCTTTCTTCTCACTGTATGTAAGTTCCCAAGCGGCACAAAGAACAGGAAGCATGAATCATTCGTGCTTCCCCTCACCTCAGTAGGTAACATGCAACGCTGGTCCTGTGGGACACCTACTGAACTTCTAGAACTTAAGTGTATGTGCTGATTTTTACAAAGTGCTGAGCTGTATGAAGAACTCTGAAATTCCATGAGAAAAGAAGGCATGCTTGCTATCCGTCTCCTGTGACAAGTGATGATGACCTGGAAGCAGTTGGTTCATTTTTCTTTTAGGTATCAGTGTGGGGGGACAGATAGGTTAGGAAATATTTCTGAGCCAGTTACTTTTGCAAATTTACTGCTGTTCTCTTTTGGTTTCATGAAACTTAATTGTAATGGAGATATTTCAAGTCAAGTGCAAGTGCCAGGTCACTTATAAGCAACACCCCTAAGCAGCCAGTTTTCTTTCTTTCTTTCTTTCTTTCTTTCTTTCTTTCTTTCTTTCTTTCTTTCTTTCTTTCTTTCTTTCTTTCTCTCTCTCTCTCTCTCTCTCTCTCTTTCTTTCTTTCTCTCTTTTTTTGCCCACAACGGACATTATTTGAAAGTTCTTTGGAGCTGAATGATTAATAGCACAAAGTAACTGATTTGCTTTAAACAAAAATCTTTGATCATGATTTACTGTGCCCAAGCTGCTTTTACACCATGTGTTAAAAATAAATGAGGGGATCCAATTAAATTGAACACCGGGCAGGACTGGAATATAGGCAATGATAATACTGTTCCCCACAAAGAATGCGGACTTGACCTCTGGAATATACTGCTACAGAAGCAGCAGCGGCCATAATTAATAAACAAATGCCTCCGTGATCTGTTTTGGTTGTGGGTCCATGCAATTTGGGAGGGAAGGATTTATCCATTCTAGAAAAAGTCTGATATTACCTGGAAGTTAAAAACTTCCAAAGCTCTACTGCAGGGTTTTCCAAACTTGGGTCTCCAGCTGTGGACTACAATTCCCATCGTCCCTGGCCACCAGTCCTGCTAGCTAGGGATGATGGGTAGTCCAACAACAGCTAGAGACCCAGGTTTGGAAAACCCTGCACTACTGCATCAAGCCTCAATCCTGCCAACCAACAATCAGGTGGCAGCCTTGCCAGAAGTGGTCTTTTACCACCACCTATTCTGACACACCAACTGCAGCCTCTCATTGGAGGTAAATGGTCTATCCATTGTTACATACGGTATGGTAATAGGGCACTCTACACAGACCTGCCCTTGAAAAGAAGGTCCAAAAAAATCGTGTGTGGTGCTAAACACATCCTAGCCCCATGACTTGTATGGATGGACCACAATGGATGGACCACAATTTACAGTACATATTACAATAGTGCTGATAAAGTTCCAGTAGCTGCCAAAGCACAACAGATAATTTTCCTTTTAAGGAACACCTGCCAGGAACTGATGCTCATTTGTTGTAGGAAAGCATTTCTATGTCAATACACCTTGCAGCAGGACTGGTGGATTTATCAGGTTGGGGGAATACTGCCTTGCTTGTTTTATGATGATTATTTAACACAATCTGGATTTTATTCTATATTTAAGATTATTTTCAGCACACAAGTAGACTTTTAAGTGTTAAAAAACCCAAAACATTATGGAAGGTCCCTGCTTCCAAACAGCACTTAAGGCAGGATTCCAAAATAGGCAACAAATCCCCTCTAATAGGTTGGAGGAGCACAAAGCAGAGCTTTACCTACACGCCGAAAGTAACGAAGCAGCAAGAGATCATTCTACCGGTAATCCATGCTGTTTTACGCACACTTAAGGGTTCAGATTTGAGCAGTACTGAGGTAGAGATTTGGGCTGCTCCTATATTTTGAGTATGAACTTTATCTTCGTGTTCCATTTGGCGCCAAGAGTTATCCAGGAAAATTAACACAAAGGGAAATGTTTGTGCAACTGCAAACGGGTATGGGTTAAAAAAGAACTGCCTTCCCTTGCGTTCATGGTTTTAACAATGGAAAGGCAGAATGCAAATAAAATGACGTATGTATGTATCCGAATTTGAGCTTCGGTATTGCTTTACAAAAGAAGAAACCACATGCAAAAAAGGAAGACTAACACTTGTGCCAAAGAAAACAGAAGAAGGCCAGCATGCAGTCCTTTTTATTGATCCACCACCTGGCTGCATGACCCAGAGAAACCACCCTGCGCTAGCCCTGTGAAGTGGATGAAGAAAACACATGCTGTATTTTAACATCCATCGCAATTTGCAGATTTGCAGACAAAGATGGGAGCAGCCCTTGGCCATATGTTTTGACTGTACTTCAGCCATTTGGAAAACGTTCTTCTCCGTGGGCAATCAGGCTGCTGTCTACTCCCAGAGGTCTATTTTGCATTACATGTGAAGCATCAGACCCCACCACTTAGTACGGATTCTAATGCACATGGTCTATGTTAAAATGATTATCTAACAGTTGGCTTAAGTTTGGTTTAATTTTTTATTTTTTTTAATGATTAACATTCAAGAACTGCTTTAACCCTGTGTCCCGTGTCACAGGGTTAAAGCCATGTACTTCACTGGAAATTAATGCAGAAATTAAATGTCGCCATTTTTGTTTCGTTTTTTAAAAAGAAAAAAAATGCTTATAATTTCCTTACCCTAAGAATTTCTCTGGAGATGTAGGCTATCCAGTCCTCCTTCAAAGTATTTCCTTTCGTATTCTTCACAAGATCTGTAATAGAGCCTGCACCACAAAACTCCATGACAAGCTACAAAAGACAAGAGTGCAAAAAAAAAAAAAAAAAGAGTCAATATATGATAGAAATATCAGTGATTCAGCTGCACTGCAACAAAGCTTATTGGACAATTAAGGAAGGCAAGCAATCATATCAGCCAAAGTGGTTCTTAATCTATATTCCTTTAACATCAATACATTCATTTATTAGCTTCCAGAGAACAATGTTCACATTACTTAATGTATGGCATGTATATAGTGGTAACAGGTGACTAAAAGACTGCTAGATTGTTTGGATATTGAAAAGTTCTGCCTCGGAATGGCAGATGAAGATGATGGATTTTGGGGAACTAGCCGACCTGACCGGAAGAGTCCGTGACCAGGAGGAGGAGGAGTACCAGGAGTAATAGGTGAAATTCAAAGACTATTTAGCTAAATATGCTAAGATAATTTAAATAGAAATACTTGCAATTACCAGATTGGCTTAGGATTTAAATATGTGATGTTATAGAATAATATGTTTAAAGTTAATATGAAAAGAAAGAAAGATGTTACTTAACTAAGTAAATTTTATGAGAAATTAGTTTTGGAAAACTGCTACAATGATATACATTGAAATTCAGCCAGGGGGATTTGAGGAAGTCATTCAATAATGTTAACAAAAGTGGAATTATTACAGTTAGGATTTATGTTTGTTTGTTTGTTTATAAATTTGAAAAATCAATTTTAAAAAATCTGAACAAAAAGAGAAAAGTTCTGCCTCAATGAGCAAGGCAAAAAAACAGATCCTAGCACACACATGCTCTCTGTCTTTTGCCTTGAGTTTCTAGAGTGCCAAGACCCGTGGTGTTCTAAAATTTGAGAGCAAGGACACAAACTTGCCCCCTTATTAGAAGCCCAACAAGTCTCCACCAGGACTAGGGCATCTGTGGGTTCCCAGGTGTCAAATGACTGCAACTCCTATTATTTGTAACTAATGGCCATGGGTCAGCTAGGGCTGATGGGAGTTGGGAGTTCAACAAAATCTGGAAGGCCACAAGTTCCCCAACCCTGCTCTATACCACTAGGCTGCAATCCTATTCCCATTTACCTGCGTGTGTAAGCAAGGCCCACTGAACTTAGTGAGACTTGTGGATAGCACGAAAGGATTATTTGCGGGGGGGGGGGGGGAATGCTCACATTACCCTCTGTTGTATTTTTTTTGCTGGAGTTACTGGGTGTGCTTCCTGACTGGAAGGAGGCAAAACTAGAAAAGCGGCTCATGCAGAGATGCAATGGGAAGCCTCTTAAGGGAGAGATGGAAGAGTCAGTTGATGCTGATCATCTCAAGCACAGGCTAACTTGCTTAGCCCAGCTCAATCACACAAACACGATAAACCTAGCGGAACTATTTTACTTTAAACTAGTTAAAATCCTAGAACTTAAGTAAGTGCTTCTTTTATGTGAATTTATGCCAACTCTTCACATTTCTACCAAGCATTAAAGAGGAGTGTTTAAGGGAACAAAATTATACATTATTTTAAAGATTAAATTCTCTTTGAGTTTTCCTCCTGCTCTGCTAGTGAGCGTAGCATTAAGCATTCAGGGTATTTTTGCTGGGAATTGAGCATTTAGTTGCAATTCACATTCCCCTTTCCTTGTGAACATGCTTACCCATAGCTGGTCGTCATGTCCTGGAGGACTTTTCTTAATAAAAGCACCGTAGTAAGTTGCAATATTTCTATGATGGGAATATTTCTTCAGCATGTTTATCTCCAGCTTGATTTCTTCTTCTTCGTCCTTTTTATGGGGGAAATAGATATATGTTTATACAAATGCATCTACTGCAGTATTTGTGCCACACACACCCCAAAATATATCTCCCCCATTAACCTCAGAGCAGCAGCACAAAATTATCCCACCCTGTGTAAATCATGGGTGGGGTGAGCGCTTGGCAGAGGAAAACAACTAACAGGTTCAGCCCAATGTATTAAAAGCCAGATCTAGCATTAGTAGTGCAATTCGCTGCCTGTTCCACCCACCTGCCCTTTTGTATAGGCTTTCAAAGATCTGATCAAGTGTGCTAATATTAGATTGTTTGACCTGTGTTTAGTTTTGCTTTCAAATAATCTTAGCTTCTTGTTACTTACAAACTGGGGGATCCTGACTTACAATACACAATGGCTAAGCAAGCCAACTTCAAACCAACTAAATACAATTCTGCATCTGTAAACTCTCGACGTGATTTTAATGCAGCTGGCATCAATTATCGCTTTAAAGCCCTTACTGTTGGGCCTGAAATGTTGTCCCGCACATGTCCTCTGTATTCATGACATGACTCCAGCTTTAATTTGTGACAGCCCATCTTATTACTGAGAACTACAGCAGCAAGCTACATTTTCCGCACTATAAACGATCCTACTGTGTATGTTTCAGTTTTGCTCTACAAAAGGGAAATTACAACCAAGAACAAATCCACACACATTTCCAAAATTCGTGCCCTGGCTGCTAAGAGAGTGACAGCGTATTAGCAACGTTGTGTGCCTAGGACAACAGACCTTGCCCAAACACACATGCGCACGCAATACAGTTGCCTTGAGATATGATCTACAGCAGTGACATCTGGTGGTTACTGTACATCACTGACTTGTACAAGCAGTTTTCAAAAATGCAAGTGCATTGCAATTCATTAACTCCAATCTGCTCCCCTGCCCATCTTTCCCCTCTCCCTCATATAAGAGTGCATGTTGAGAATCAAGTATCTTGTTCCCTCACCAAATATTATACATTTCTATTTGTCTCTTGGACCTCTCGTAAGAGCTTAGTGAGGTGACTAATGAATGATGGACCCAAAAATACCAATCCGGCTAAAAACAGCAGCATGCAAGAACGACGGGAAAACAGAAATAAATTTCTCAAGCAAGGTAAGTATGATGTTCAAATTAATTAGGAAAACGTCGGCACCAAAGCATAAAACATTTTCAATGGTGCAATAAAAGAAAGGGCATCTGATTAGCTCCTCGAATTAGAATTTATTCTCATTCCTACATAATCTTTTAAACTTTTTTTTTTTACATTGATTTCCTAGCATAAGCAGAATATTATGATAAAAACAGTACTCTTGACTGGCAGTGTAGGCTTTTTGTTTACAGGCATTTCATTATACAGTGACACACAAGACTAGACCACATTCGTCTGATCCAGCAACTAACGTTTCACAGCTCATACGCAAATCCAGCGAGGCACTGAACCTATGTTTTCAGTACAGCTGCATCATAAGTGCAGATGTCTCAAATAGAAGAAGCCTGTCAGCCAACCTCTCACATGGCAGCTGTAGCATGAGAAAATGTGACTGCCAGCAGAGACCAAAGAAACTAAGGGTAGGGTCTACAACACAATTTGAGTAGTGCTGGTTACTGTATGATCATTCCAGTTTCCAAGCACAGCATTTGGAAGACCTGAAAGAGAGATTACCGATTTGGACCAATGGTAACGTCTGCAGGGCCCTCTTATTTGCTCTTTGGACCAGAAAACGTTCAGAAGGTCTCTTA